>NW_025936106.1:0-553 GCF_000764305.2 Hyalella azteca | reverse complement strand
CATGGCCTGCAGGTGAGGTCATGGCCTGCAGGTGAGGCTACTGTCTGAAGGTGAGGCCATGGCCTGCAGGTGAGGCCATGGCCTGCAGGGGAGGGCATGGCCTGCAGGTGAGGCCATGGCCTGCAGGGGAGGCCACGGTTTGCAGACCTGTAAGCAATTAAGACTATTAATTCTATGGTTTGTCTGTTGTGTTAACTAATAACTGCCAGCAATGGTCGGCACACCACTAGCCTCTATTATTATAGGGGTTACTTAGTTATATATTATTTATCTGAATGTGAGCGCAAAGGCAGCTAAGCATTATTACATATATTGTAATAATATTTGGAACTGATACTTCCAAATTAATGGAACACTTAAATGGTTTTAATTCATAATGAAGTGTACAAATTAAATACAAATGAAGCACGAAGGCATCAAAGCATTATTACAATCTATCAAAATGTAAAGCCTAATACAAGTTGCATGTGTTGTTGCTGCATATCCGGAGCCCCAGTCTGGTGACCATGTCGCGCGACCCTAAACCCTAACACACCTAAACCCTAACACACCT
>NW_025936105.1:0-670 GCF_000764305.2 Hyalella azteca | reverse complement strand
TTTATAATGAATATTGTATATTCGAAACGTCGCATTCCATTAAATGTAATTTGGTAACCTGCTTTTTGATCTCTCGGCGCCAGCAAGAAATTTTGTTCCACGCGTTGAAAAAAAACTAACAAGATAATTGTTTATTAAAAACATGCTCTGATTTTCAATCAAACTTGCGTAAAAGAGAGGCTTCTGCTGAATTACACCAATAACATTATGATATACAACTAAAAAGTAATTTCGGATAGGGTACGGATTTAGCAAGTAGGGCAAGCGACGACCAATTAAACTCGAAACTTAATCGCCGGGACGGCCGCGGTCGCCAACTACCTGGTAATTGTTATTTTCTTGGAAGCACAACTCTAGCTGCAGCGTATCAAACATTTTTTAATGGGAAATAATTAATAGGGGGGAACACTATAAAGTGTTCGGTACCCACCAAAGACAGATCTATTGCTATAATTAGAATGGTTCAAAACATAGACCTCGTAACACAGTTCGCGCCATCTCGGCCTGTGTCATGGAAGGAAACGTTAAAGCACATTAAGGTAGGGTAACTTCGTCAGCGTGTATGAGGTCGGACTCGGATCGTTTTAATTTAGGTTCTTACGACGGTAATCGCTCTAGGGAGACGCTCAAACCGCAGGGCACTGAACAGCGGAGATGTATGGTCTGCCAG
>NW_025936104.1:0-15084 GCF_000764305.2 Hyalella azteca | reverse complement strand
TGTGTAGCATAGCAATTGTTATGTGTAGCATAGCAATTGCTATGTGTAGCATAGCAATTGTTGTGTGTAGCATAGCAATTGTTATGTGTAGCATAACAATTGTTATGTGTAGCACAGCAATTGTTATGTGTAGCATAGCAATTGTTATGTGTAGCATAGCAATTGTTATGTGTAGCATAGCAATTGTTATGTGTAGCATAGCAATTGTTATGTGTAGCATAGCAAGTGTAATTGCAGAGAGCTTTGATGGCGTATCCATTTGTAGCAGTTTATTATTGAATGCTTTGAAAATAAATTCAAAGAATTTCTTTGAATTTATTTGAATGGAAGTATATTCCTTTGAAATGAATGAATTTATTTTCTAAGAATTATTTTTCTTTGAAACGAAAGAACGACAAAATCTATTGTTTACTGAGCTATTCATAACGATTGAGTGCGTCTGGAACAAATTGTGATTTTAGCCGTTTTGAATTATATTGTTGCATTTAATATAAATTATAAACTCTATTGTTTAGTTTTGACCTTCTCATGCTGAACATTTTCTTCACATATAATATTTTACCAGCTTTACAAACAAGTGTGTTGTGTATAGCGCCAGTGGCACGAGCAGGCGTGTTTTAATATAAGTTACTATATAGTGAAGCTTCAGTGATGTCAAACTTGAGTTAAAATATCAAACGCGAATGAATTTTAATCGTATATATATTTGTCGAAGTTTGTTGGTATTTGTTTGTGTAGTTAACGCCTTGCGCCGCACTAATATAAAGGCTGTTTGAGCGTGAATCTTATCGTGATTTCATCGCATCGTGATATTAGCTGACTTGAAAATTCATTCTTAGCGATTGAACGGTAAGGCAATACAAAAAATTGGCGAAACGAAAAACTCTAAAAAATTGGAATATGCTAGTAAAAATTTTTAAATGCAATTTAATAATTCCTACGAAATATTTCACAACGAACTTGTTTTGGTCGAAGCATTGCAGTACTGTGAATGGTTCAAGTTTTTTATGAACTATGCAGATGATTTTTTCATGAAGTTGCGAAACACAAAAATTTCGTGATTCGGAAAGCCATTTGCAGGAAAGACATCTTAGGTCATTCAAATTCTAAACCAAATTATTTCTAACGGAATAATACTAACTTTTGTAACGATGGTCAGTTACATTTCTTTATCGGAATAGTTTTTAAGAGGGCATGCGATGCCGCAAGCACGTCCTGCGATCCGCAAAAACTCGATTACCTCCCCTTTCCGGGCACGCGCTAACGACTACAATGACTTGGGCCAATCCCATCACCCTGAAATGAAGGAGTAGCCGAAATTTGGTTAAGTTCTAACCGAGTTATGAGAAATTTGTAAGCATAACTCTTTTATAAAACATTGTAATTCCTATTGATAGCTAGCTCAGCTCCTAATTTACTATAGGCATTTGCATGAATATTGGGCCAAAATGTGTGTACGTCATACGTTGTGGTTTTCAGCTTCATAACCTAAGAAAAACATTTTAAAACAAAAATTTAGTTATTAGTTACGGTATGGAAAAAATAATAATGAAGCTTCCAGTAGAGGATAATAAAACGGGAAAAATCCTCGCAAATATGCCAATAAAAGGCAAAATTGTATTTTAATTTTATGTTTTTAATTTGCGTCACTGTACGTTAAAAATGGCGACTAAACCTAAACTTTTGTTGCAGAAATGAAGACTCAACATTAAATTTCAATTTTCAGCAGCGTAAAACGTAGGTATTTGTAGATCAATAACAGGTACAATTTTTCCGACGGTTATTTGTCATGCATTCCAGGCTCTGAACGCAAAGAATCTTGCCGAACATTTCTCATCGCACGACTTCAGAATTCATGTCCATCAACAAGCCTTCGGTTCAAAGCTCGACTCTAAAGGAATTTTCATCGCGTGCCGACCTGCTCTTCCGACCACAAATGGAGACATAACGTTTCTGCACGAACGGAATCGCGTCGTGAATCGATAGCTTGTGCCTCCGGAAGTCAGAATAACGGCAGCAGAGGAGCTTGTATGAGCATCGGGCATTGAATGGCGTCAGGAAGCCATATCCCAGAAGTGTAATAAACACGCTTGCCAAACAAGCCAAATCAGTGCACCACGAAACACTTTACACTGCGATGGTGTGATCAGAAATCCATATTGTGATGCTATCTCGTGGTAGAGTCTGACTCACTAGTATGGGCATCACAATTTTGACGACAAAGAGGCCAACTCCCTGCATTTCCGAAGCCGAACTCGGAAACCCTGTATGTATTTGCCAGAGGAATTGGAAGTTTGTGCAGGCTGAGCGGAAGCCAAGAAATGTTAACACAATGGAAGCTACACGACCATTTAATTTATAATTAAACGGGTTTTGATAAGGGACGCTTTACCCAGCACAGACCAGAAATTTCTATGGTATTTGGAATTAGCTGTAACTTTCTGCTGCCAAAATACCAAGTTCGTGACGTCATATTGGCGCACATGGCTCGAACAAATATTATATTGATATTATTTTTTCCCAGGCAAACTACTCAGTGAGTGAAGTCTATTTGTTTTGTGCTCTAAAATACTTCTTATTCAGGTCAAGATTATCGAGAATTTCGCCACTGTTGGCAGCCGAGGTTCAGTGAAGGCCCTCAATCTTCTGGCTCCTCGGGCCACCGACGTCTGGAAAGATGGCTTTGTCCGGGCGCGTGTCGCGATAGCAGACAATGGCGCTGCAAGAAAAACAGATTCACTACATGGTAGAATCTATTATATTTTGCGGAATAATGGAATGAAGAGAATAACTCTATGACCGAATGATAAAGCTGTCTCATGAATGTATCTATTAGTACAGCTGACTCTGCGGTTAGAGAAGATTTAATTACAGTGGGGATATCAAGTTGAAATTACGCTCAAATCTGTTAATGAAACTCTAGAACATTTTAAATTTCAATCGACTTGCATTCATCAGGTCAAACATTAGAAATATTTTGCAAAAGAGAAGAATTTTAATTATTAAGAATGCGATACAATATCAAGCACATAACTTTGAACCCCAGCGAATAATCAGAAGCGGCATTTTTTATTTATATGTCAAGGTCGTCTTTAAGATTTGGCAGCGATTTATTAAGAAGATAACGAGTTCATTTAAAGCTCAGCCAAATGCGACGCTCCGCACAGCAGTGAACCGAGGCAAAAATATTAAAGCTCAGCAATTTCGCAGCAATCATTGTACGTTGAAAACAATTTTCAGTGGCATGAATGGTCTTTTAGGATATTATTTAATATCAAAGCAAAGGGTTTTGGAAACGCTCCTTCTTCTAGATGTTTAAATTTATATAGTTTATTTTCTTGCGAACTTAATTCTATGCGAATTGTTATTAATACTATTACCAAAAGTCTTTGCTTCTAAGTGTATTTCACAATGTTTTACTAAAAAATCAACGGCTAGGAATATCTATGGAACTCTCATTCGCTGCCGTGAGTGACTTGGGAATAAGTTTTCAAAATATCATTGTTTCCTATTCAAATGGGAAAACTATACGGCCTAGAAATAGGAGGTTCGACTAGTGAAGCAGACAAGCGTCCATGTCCATTAATGCCAGCATTTATAAATTTTTACTCCTTTTGTAAAATCTGGCATTCACTGCCTTTCAGTTGATGTTTTCATTGAAATGACATTCCTATAAGCGTTTTAGGTGAGGTACGAAAATGAAGTTTAACGACCGTGACTCATTTCAAGGAAATTTTCCGCAGTGTTCTTGAACCGAAAACTTTCTTGAGGACACTGAGGTGAGTTTTTCAAAACGCTCGCCACAACTTCAAAATGAAAGACACTTTTTAACTTCGGCCTTTCAAGCCACCTAACTTCCAAAGATTAATAAGCAACTTGTGGCGAATATATTAGAATGCTGTGGAAGCTAAACCAAATAGGAGATGTAAACGTAATAGAGGGCCAGTTTATGCCACAGGTTTAGTAGGATAACTCTTATGAAAATGCAAATGCGCAAACGAGGATGTTGATCAACTCAGTTCAGACGCTGCTTTCACAGATATATGATGACCCGTGAGTTAGAGATGACATCGCATGATCCGGACCAGATTTGAAGGACAGTTTATTTCAAACCTGAAGACGTTTTCTAGGAGCTTTCGTAAAGACTAAAGATTACGGCACTAACTAACTAACTACTAACTAAGTAGACTAACTTGTTAAGTATTAGTATATGTTAGTCTACTATAGTGTTAAGTATTAGTATTAGTTAGCACAGACTAACTTGTTAACCATAAAATCGACATTGTGCACACGCGGCAGTGAGAAACTGTGCGGTGAATGCATGTGCTACAGTCGAGACCGCTTGCCGTTAAAATTAAAGAGTTAATCCATGTATAGATGTTTTTTTGGTGATAAGGTATTGGGGATAATGATACCGAATCCTCAGACCGTATGATGAGGGATCAATAATTGAAGTCCTCCAAGTACTTGAACTCTGTGATATTCATAGACAAGCTTTGGCATCGGGCAGCCATTTTTACCATTATCTACTTCCTTGAAAGTCATTAGAAGTTCAAGCAGGCTAAACGAGAAATCTGAGTAAATATGAATTTGTTAACGCTTGTTAAGCAAAAATAAAATGGTTCGTTACTTTTGTGTCGTAAACCGAATATGTTTTTTAGCTTTGGAAACACATGAATTTTTTGGAGCTTCAACAAGTCTAAGAATTCAACTGCTAAAGCAAAATTTTCCTCAGCCAAAGCTTTTTTTTTACTTTCTTGAAATCCATTAGAATTTCGAGCAAGCGATCCGAGAAATCTGGGTAAACATGAATTCATCTTTGCTAAACAAAAATAAAATTTTTGGTTACTTCCGTTTCGTAAATCAAATACATTTTTCAGGTTCAGAAGCATAGGATTTTTTTGTAGTTCCAACAAGTCTAAGATTTCAACTGCTGAAGTAAAGTTTAAGCTTAAGCTTCCTCCCTGAAAGTTTGAGGCTCGATCGCGTGAGTGAGGTAGAGGAGCCCGAGCTCAGCACTTCAGCGAAATGTACAAATAAGAAAATGCTGAGATGGCCGTGGGTTTGACTGTTATGTCTCCCCACTAGGCACAAGTTAGAGCTCAAGAGTCTGAAGTAGAAACAACTTTCGCCAACAATTTCATGAGTAAAGCCTTTCATGAGTTTATCTTTAAATAAATTTAATGAAACCACTAATAAAAATTGAGTTCCATTTACGTTAAATATTTTGACAAGCTGTTTAAATCCATTAACGCTGTTTAATTTGGACTCATTCAATCAGGTAATGGCTTCTATTTTGTTCCATTGAAGACGAGGTTCGCTGTCGAGTATCGGGGCCATTTACCAATAATGAAACACTGTCCCAAGAAACAATTAATCTCTGTTACCTCTTGTAATGAGTTCTCGAGAAGCATACAACTTGTGTTTTTAACTCATAAGCTTCCACATCTGCAGGTCAAATGCTCTGATTATTCTGCGCTTGAATGCCCTGCGTGAGACTACAACAAACTGACAGTCTAGAGTGACAGCTAATCGGAGCTGTCGGAATTATATTGAACAACTAATAGCAATGGCACTAATGACGACCTCTGAACTATGAACGCTCAGCCAGTTGAAGAGACTGAATTTTTTTTGCATTAATATTACATGCTATAATTATCCTTCGAACAATGGATGAGTGGCACCTCTTCGGCACGTAAGAAGTCTTCGACGAAAATCGCTCAGTTTGAATCATTTCCAAAATTACGCCTTCATCTTTCTTCTTGAGCATGACATATTAACAAAGTTAACTTAAACTATAGTGAATTTAATCAACAAAAAATCTGCTCTTTGAGCAACAAGTTATTGTAAATTAAAAAATTATCATATAAGCTTGAACAACTGGACGATATGATGTTATTATCGCTAATTGAAATTTGTGTTGGAATTTAGTCACTTTTGAATATTTAAATCTTTAGCAGTTTATTGAATAAAAATCTCGTTCAAATACTAATTAATACGTTTGCGAGAAGTTAATCCTCTTATTGCATATCACAATTTAGTGGTGCAGAAGAGAACTGTTAAATTATTGAATAATTATGTTCAATTAAATTAATTGTTGAACACTCAACAGTATCGCGTCCAACTGAGGATAAAATTTAAAAAGCCTCTTTCTCGTGCTGCTTTCTTTTTTTCAAGCACAAATCATGCAAAAACTTTCACCCTAATATAGACACAACGAGCATCAAAATAATAAATCTAAAAAAAATAATAATTATTTATCATGCAAATCTGTCCTAAAAATACGCCGCTAAATTCAATGATAACTTCTGCCTGCTGTAGGAGCATCACGCGTTGTTCATGTATGAAGTGCTAAAATAAGTTCTAAAATTTGTGTGAGACTCTCGAAAATAAAAGAAATAACAATTTTATTTCAAATATTTTCAGAAGCATCCTTGTTATATCGTGTTTGAAAAAAATCTGTTATTTTTTAACGGTCAACTTGTGTTCGTTACCTGAGTATACATAAAAAGTTTTTATTGCAAATAAATCAACTATAGTGAAAATTATTTCTAAAAATACTTTAAAAATCCTTATACGTGTGTGTCTTTTAAATAAACTTGCGAATGATAATTTTTTTAGACAAACAATATTTGGAGGCCTCAAAATAATCACCTTTTCTCATCTTGAAATATTCATCCAGAGACACGAAAATGAAAGAAACTTTGGAGAAAATGAATGTTTGAAATGCTGACACTAGATCTGCACTGCGCAAAATTCTGGAATGAACATACGGATGATTTTTTCAATAGTAACTAAATGCCTTTTGTGCCTGGCTGCCTGGGATCTCTAAAATATACAAGAACTTTGACTGACTCAAACTTTCTTTTTGCTTAACCATCTTAAATATTTGATGGAACATTGGTCCTTAAAATTTATCGAGCGCCCATTACGATAACTTTCAAAGCAACGATAATACACATTATAGATTACCATTTTAGATTATTAAAAACATGGATGTGGATATTTCTTGGATAATAATACGCAAAAAAATTCGTAGGTAAGATAAAAATCCCAAATTTTGACGTATTTACCTCTGAGACAATAAAATTACTAGCGCATATACTCGTAGATTTCAATATTTTAATGATAAGTTACGTTAAACTCGTTCGAGTCTCTTCAATGAAGCGTAATGAGTGCAAAATGTCAAGAAATACTTTTACACAAAATATCCGCCAAACAAACTCTTAAAATCATTTGCAGCAGATATAAGGCAAGTAAAAGCTGGAATCACTATTTGAAAATGTGGTTGCAAGTCTGATGTTACTCCCCTGGACGGAATTTATTATTTTATCTGCCAGAGCCATCACAAAGTCGGGGTTTTTACGCATTCGGTTGTCTTATGAGGGAAAATATTCGCATTTTCTGATGTAGAATGGATGCTCTGCTCCGGGATTCAGGTCTCAATTCATCAAAATGCGAAAGCGCGCGTCGTGGAAGACTCCATAAATCCTTTGTGAGCTGTGGCGTCTTGAGAGCATCTGTCACAGCTGAAGCAAATGCTCTGTTGGGAGCCCACTTGGCTTGTTTACTTCAATTGAGTGATAGATACCGCCTACGATCTCAGAGTTTTACGAGAAACAGGAAAATTCAACTAATTTTAATTAGCAATTGCACAAAAAAGGGCATCATAGGCTAATTGTTGATGATAACGATTAGTTTGAAACTGAGGCAATCCATTATTGGGGCTTATTCGTGATTAGCTTCTAATGGGTGGCGAAAATAACATAAATTAGTCAAACACAATCAAACGGACTTTGGAACTAATTTTGTTTCATATGACGTGTACAAGCTAAGGAAATTAAATCATTTTGTCTTTTCAGCTTTATATCGAAATTTTAATGCACACTGTCTTATTTTTAGTTCACTGATATGTAAAATAAATGTGTGATATCGTGAATTGTATGAGGAAACAGAAGGAAATAAAAGGCGCTGCTAGTAAAAACCTTGCGTTATTAATGTCGAGAAAGATCGCAAACATTTTTTCACTCTCACCTATGTTGGCAAGCGAGTATATTTAGAGGCATTTTTGTTCTTCATGTGAATGCTCGGAGTGGAAACATGCTCTTATCTAACGGAATTGATATTCATAAAACCTAATTAAGAGATGTAATATATTGCAGCCTCGCATTTAACATAGCAGCAAATTTGTACGAAGGAATGGAAGTAACTTCTCCATTTTTACTCGCTGGCGTACGACACGAAAATATTTCAATTGTTTTTTAGAGGTCGAACATGATTTTGACATAGAAACTGTGACAAGCATATTCTGCCGACGCTAAATAATTAGAGTAAGTTTTGGATCAATGTTGTGAGTACAGTTAAGCTTCAATATGCGCGGCATAAGCTGACATCGTAGCAGTCCGTAAGTACAGTTAAGCTTCAATATGCGCGGCATAAGCTGACATCGTAGCAGGAGTAATCCAAGAGCTGCCGCATAATCTGTTTGCCGCTCATCCAATAATGACAGACCAGGCATCCCATTCCGCGATATTTATTGCCAGGCTTTCGTCGTAGCTCGGAAATACCAAGTGTTCAGTGATATTTTTCCATTTATTCTCATAAATCAATACGGTATCATATATCCGCCTTCATCTCAGCATAGCAGTTGTGAGTTTGACTCTCAAATGGCAGACTTGTATGTTTGTCGTCGTAGAGCCTGAGCTCAACGCGATCGTTTCTGATAGTCTCGTTCCTGAGAGGAAGTCCTTGAATAACTGCTCATAATTACCTCTGAAATTTCAAAAACTTCCATAAAATGTGTAAGGCTTGCAAGCTAAAAATATATGCATTGGAGCCAACATGTAAATAACTGGAATAACTGGCTTGGCTTTATTTCGAAGTGAGAAAATATTCCTAAACTTTATGCTGCGACTGCAAAGAACTGTGAAATTGAAGGCTGTAAAAGAGTTCAACACCATTGCCTATATTAGTGCTACCATTATTTAACTTGAGATTTTTTCATCGAATAATATTTTTGTTCAGGAGTTACCTTGCAAGGTCTCCCTCAGGTCTCAGTGAGAACGCCATCATGCCATTTTTTCAACACGAACTTCAGTAATTTGTGTGGAACTCTTCATTCGTCAAGAGAACTGCTCGGGCCTGTTCCGTCTCGTGCCGTCATTTGATGCTCAGATGATGCCTTAATTTCTTCCCGATAACAACTGAATGTTTAATTTACATTGCTTGGGCTACCTCCTCCACCGTGTGATAAAAAGTAATATAATTTACAGCGCCACGTCCAGAGGGGATATGATCCTTTCAGCCTCCAGACCGAGGATCGTCGTCGAAGAAAGTCAAATCTTTTCCTTTGTCTGACTTTCTCAACCATAATACACTATTTGATATTTTTGTCTGGGTTTGACCTGCGGCCGGTGATCGGGCACTCCGAGTACGTGCAGGATATGGCAATGCGCCCCAAATGAAGGCACTACTGCAGAGAGTTCTTGGAAGTGATGACAAAAAGAGAAGAAAATGTGCGCGTCAGACGTCATAGTTCTGTGGTTAAGAACAAGATTTGCGAACTCGCTATTGAATGAACCGTTGCTTTATAAGGAATTACCCGTGAAAAATATGTACCCAGTTAAACCTTGTGCATCCAAGTGGTGTGCTGGGTTCAAGTTCAAGTTAACACTGAGGCCACCAATTAAACAATACCTCGTGTTCTGTTAGTCACTATACCTGATATCCAATATTTAAGAGAAATCAAATACATAAGTCTCTGTCAGGTACTTCAAATAATTGAGCTATTGTACACAAATTCAAATGTGTGTCAATCCAGAATCATAAGTAATCTCACCAATGATAAAATTCAAACTGAACGTGTACGCAGTAGAATTGAAGTTATGTTTGTTCACGCAGCTTCGCAGCTTCTGGTTCGCACACCTTGAATTCATTTTTTAAGCACATGGCACTAAATATCTGATTTACATCCATAATTCGGAAAAGCAATCGTGATTCGTAGCTCCGTGAACGGGGGAACCAGGCAGGAAATTGCCTCATTTGACCAAACCATCCGATAAACGACCCAATTCACCCGCCATCCTGAAAGCAATCCTAGGGATGAGGAACCCATCCACGTAGGTTTACAATGCGACTCAAAAATACAGTGAACATTTACAAATTAATTTCCTCTGTAGTGTTATGCTTATAGAGATGATTAAACTTTCCACTATTCCGTGTGTTTGTCTCAGAGTTTTAAAGTCGTAAATCTAATTACTATGTTATTATATAGAATGAGCTTTGCTTCAGTTATTAATAGACCAGTTCTTCATGAAGCATATCGTGCAAATTAAGAACGCAGTAGACATATTGCGTAACTACTTTTGTGATTTAGAAATGTTTCCAATACAGCCCATTTTTAACGAAGTCAGGAACTTTGACACAGGTCAAAATTATCATGACATTGCACCAAATTTTGTACTATATAATATGGACAACAAAAACCACAAATCACCCGTCCAATGCAGAACTATTTTGAACCTCTGTGTGCTTCAAAATAGTTCGAGAAATAATAATATTTAATATTAATATTTAATATTATTAAGCCACATTTACAAGTCTCATGGCCGTGCCACTTAAACGTGCACACAATCAAGAATGGGTTCGCTTCGTTTACGTTGATTGAATTTACGATGAATTGAGCAAAAGCTTGAAAATTAATGGCAAGCGTTAAAATCTCCCCCAGTACAATTTGACACGAGATTCCGAGTGGGGTTACTGAGGCTGAGCGAATATTACGTCCGTAATATTTGACGTTAGTATATGTGAGGTTACTGAGGCTGAGCGAATATTACGTCCGTAATATTTGACGTTAGTATATGTGATGTTGATGACGCGCCCTCGGGGCTGGGCAGCGGTCGCTTGCTCAAGAAGTTACGTTGCGATGCGTCGCTGTCAAGCAGTTGCTCAATGCAGATCAGCGAAGCAGAAACTGCGCGAGTTTTTGCCAGCATTGAAAGACATCAGCACTCGTCTTTATGTTGACTGATATTTCGGCAGTACGGCACATNTTTCGGCAGTACGGCACATCTGGTGTTGTCACTTTATGATCAGCGAAGCAGAAACTGCGCGAGTTTTTGCCAGCATTGAAAGACATCAGCACTCGTCTTTATGTTGATTGATATTGCGGTAGTACGGCACATCTGGTGTTGTCACTTTATACAAGCTGAAAAGTGCTGAGAGATTTCATCTTTAAGGTCTAGTCATATAGGCTGATATAGCTCAAAATGATTGGATGAATTGAAAGTCAGAAATAAAAAGAAAAGAATTCTATTGCATGTGGGATTAACCCTTTCAGATGAACTTAAGAATAATATTATCGAACACTACACCATAGAATACTACACCATAGTACACTACACAATGAATGCGCGTCTTTGATTCATTTACGAGATTTAATAAACTATTCCAAAATGTGTTGGAAACAAACTCTACATAGAATTCTTGAATCGAAGATGGACAATAGAAGAAGGGCATTTTAGTGAAGGACGAGAGCTCGGACTACGGCCTGCTTTAATGAACTTTACTGAAAGCTTTCGTCGAGGCAGGCATCGGACAATTCGTTTATAGCAGCAGCAGCGGAACACTAAACAGAATAAACCCAGGTCCTGCCCACTGGCAGCTCTTTTATTTATGAATTATTATTTTATTTATACCATATTATATACTAAAAGAATTGAACACAATCGCTGATATTTCTGCATCAATGGTTGACAACAAATAGACGTTTAGAAGTCAAGGAAATACTTGACCTAAACAGCTATTGCCGTTGCATGCGACATAGCTACCTTCTTTTATTCTTCATCAGAATCGACGCCTGTTGCTGATTTTTAGCCATCTAATTTGGCTAAGGTTTTAGCCATCTAATTTGTCTGTTGCATTTCTCTTTCGACTTCTCGTTTAAGCATTTACGTAACAGACTGTGCTACATCGTAACGACTCTCTAAAGTCACAGTGTTTTAACAATGAAAGTAGAATAAATTTAAATGTGGAAAAACATAGATCGAAAAAGTTTAGTATATACAGCAGTAAATATTGGTATAAACCGACGCGATTAATTATTTCTCTAGATATTATTGTAATCGCGGCTATTATAGCAATAAAAATCATTAAAGTACTGTAGGGTGAAACAATTGAACTAATTCCTCGAGTTGAGAAAGGGGAGGACTTAATGGGGCTTCTGTGAAGTGTAAAGTTGTGATGTACTTCTCTTCGAACTCACCCGTAAAAAATACGTATTCGTAGTCGATGGCTGAATATCACTGAAAGACCATTTTGCCTTTACGAAAATATTTATGTTAGAATCTGGCAGTATTGTTGATCATTGATCCTTTGCTCCTATTTCTCCATAGACAACAAATCGCACAACCTGTCCTGGTAGGCTGGTAAACCTCTCATAAAGGCATACTTCCAACTTGTTTAGTTGCCGCATTCCGCTGAACATACGACGTTCTGACGCTGACAAGGCGGTCCGTTTAAAAGTTTAATGTATGTTAGAGGGTCTCGTGTCGACCAGCGAGCTTCATGGGATGGCATTCTTGAACATAGTTATGGAGGCTGATCGTTCCACGGCAGCGCAATTTCGAGTCCCGGAATAGCAGAGATTTTGCTAAGACGTAAAAAGTGCGCGGTTGCTTGATTCGGAAGTTGAAACTTTGCAGCTGGAGAATACGTCAAAGATGCAGCTTGATTGTTTTTTTTCCTGATTCGAGTTACATTTCGCAGGTATGGGTCATCGTCTCTTATCCGTCAGCCCATACCGTTGAAAAATTTATTCAACATATGAAGCCTTGAAACAGACAATGGTATTCATTAGTAATTTCTCATGCTTGCCTTATTGCAAATATATTTGAAATATGTATTTTCATCATCTTAACCGTGATTACGACGAGAGAAGTTGCCAGCTGGCCTCCAGCCCCCGACGTTTGTGGGAGAGCCTGCGCTCACTTAAAGCGAGACGACCTCCGGTGACGCGTCATGGCAGATGATCGCGAGTAAAATATGAATTAAATGAAGTACGGGATAATAAATATTATATATACACCAGATCAGTGGGAAGAGAGTTTTTTGTCAGATAGAAGCACAAGTGGAAAAAATTAATGATGCGGAAGAGTTAATGAGATAAAAGCACTGACAACGCATGAAAGGTGAGAGAAGTAATTTTTGATGAGATTTGCGGAATGGAAGCATTCAAAGTAAGCATTTAATCGTATCTTATCCATTATACCTCTAAAAAATAAAACTAAGTTTTACGATATAGCACAATTCATGTATCCGCAAGAGGATGTCTTCTGTTATTTTTTTCTGTTATGGTTGAAATATCGCGATTAAAAAAATTTTCATTGTTGGTTCAGATTCAAGCACGCTCATCAGTCCCATAATAAAGACCTAGAACATTCGTCTACTTTCTAAACCAAATTAAAAGGGAAATTCTACCTAGATAGTTAGAAGCGAAGCGTTGTAAAATCCAAATAGTTGTGAGAAATTTATCATCCCACATTATCGCCAGCCTTTATTCAAGAACTTCGGCCTTGAAGAATGAATCTTTTATCGCGGTGAAATTCCAATTTTACGCTGTGAAAAGAACTGGTCACTTAAAAATGAGAACTATGTGAGTGTCAAAGGCAATATTTTCGAATTAAATTTAAAATTTCTCCGGCCAATAACTCTGTACTAGAAATGTTAATGTGATGCATTGACCTGGAAACACTCATGCAGTGTACTGTTCATGTACGCAAATAGCAGGCTCTGCCATGACCGTCAACAGTTTAATAACAGGGAAGACGGTTACGGCCCTCGGATGTCCCTTATAATATAAGATGCGCTTCCTATGCCCGATATTGAACTTGTAAGGCATGTGTACGAGCATCCCTTAACATCCAAAGACTTCTTACGTGTGTAATATTGTAACCGTTTTGATGTTTACGGGACTTCTAAACATACAAAGCATTTACCTGCACGGAGATCTATTAAGATAAATTGTTTTTGAACGTAAAATTATTCACTTTCTGGCATTGCAAGGAAGGTGTGTTTTGGGTGATTGAATCACGCTATTCGTCATATTTAAATATCTCTCGACGAAAATTTCACGTTCATCACAATATTGTGGCAGAGTATGGCCGTTGATAACGCAGGAGCATGTTAAATGCCGACATGATCGATACACGTTATCCTGCATTTGAACACAATTCATTAGCATGTGGGTGCTGATCCGTTACATAAAATATTCTTTATCACATAAAATGTGCAAGCTGGCTGGATTATTAATAGTATTCATGAAAACATTCATTTTATAATTGGATAAGCGTGAATTGAATACAGTACGAGGCATAATTTGCATCGCGCCAGACTTCGACGTTGACGAAGTTTCTAAAGTGTCAGTTAATTAAGTGAAGAAGTTGAAGGAACGATATATGATATATGAGATATATCAGAAGATGTTTATGGATATGAAGACGTTGATGTTCTGGGGCATCAAGCGGAATAGCTCAACGCTGTTTCAGTCCGGACTCAACTCTAAGTTTGTCTGTAAACTCAACATTACGAAGTTTAAGTTGGTCATCTGTATTGACAAGAACTTAAATATAATCCTGTACATTGAAATTCGTCGCATATGATTAATAGGCAGAAAAATAAGGATGAACCACGCAAAAAATTCATGTTAACGAGATGATATTATTAATTCCTTATACTCTCTGATAACTCGATATACTCGGAATATCTTCAGGGAGAAGATTTATGTTGCACCATTTAATTAATACAAAGAAAAGTGAAGAAATATCCCTGCTAATTAAGGTTCATGTTAGTTCATTTCTCGATAAAAAGGGGAATGATTCATAAGGATTTATCAGCGCTTGCCGCCTGATGTGGAGGAGAAGGGTTGATAGGATTGTATCTGCGCTTCTTGATGAGTTAATAGGATTTTAATAGAGCGCCAAGAATTGGGAGGAATTCTGCGCACGGACTTGTGAAGAAATTCAAGTTGTAGCTACCATGTCCATCACAGCTACCATGTCCATCACAGCTACCATGTCCATCACAGCT
>NW_025936103.1:365597-412201 GCF_000764305.2 Hyalella azteca | reverse complement strand
CATAACCTTAGCTTACGACTTCTGCTCAGTTTACGACATTTGCCTTAGCTCACGACATTTGCTCTACTTATTTCTACTCGCCATCTACTTTGAAAACTTCATCTACTTTATATACTTCACGTACGCCAACTCATTCACGACTGTAATCTACTTGGATTGTTTTATATATAATCTACGTCATTTACTTCGCATACTTCATTTACTTCAAATGATGAATTTTTCAGCTTCTTTACGCACATTTATCATACTTAAACTGCATCAAAACCCGTACCTTCTTAACTAACGCACATCATACAATAGACTACTTCAATTGTATAATTTTAATATATGAATCTATTCTATTTCAAAATGATATCTGCATCTATTTAACATCTATTTTTAATATATGCATCTCCTCTATTTCAAAGTAATATCTGTATAGATTTAAGTATTAAAATCACTTGTTTGCTTAAATCGCAAGCTAACCAGGAATTCAAAAGCAAAAACAATACCACAAAAATTTACCATATTTAATATATATTTTTAAAATATGCATCTATTCTATTTCAAAAAAATAATTGCATCTATTTAATACCCATTTTTAATATCTGCATCTACCCTATTTCAAAAAAATAATTGCATCTATCCTATTTCCAAATTTAATATATGCATCTATTCTATTTCAAAATAATATTTGCATCTATTTAATACCTATTTTTAATATCTGCATCTTTTCTATTTCAAAATAAGTTTAAGGATACCGAGAAACGTTCATTGACGAAATATATTTGGTTTGGGATGAGTTTTGCTAAGAATTTCATTTTAGTTGACACATTGAATGTTATTTATTGTCAGGTAAAAATATAGGCTTTGTACGCGGTGCACCAGACTGGCACCAGCATCTTCATGGTTAATTTCTTCAAACATGCAAATAAACTGAATTTTGAATTCATAAAAAAATAAACAAATAAATAAAAATTGACAACAAATTTTTGTCTCTATATTGAAAGTAATTTATATTTAAATCAATTTCATTCTGACAATTCCAAACTTTATCATCATTATAATTATTTTCCTATACTCCCATTAAATGCATTCCATATGATATTCATTATACAGAGTGCCTGTAGCATATATATTTGTTCTCTCTATTCTAATAATAATAATAATATATAATATTAATAATATAATATTTATTGATATTATTATATATTATTATTTATTTAAAGATATAGAGATATATTATATATCTGTCTCTTATACACATCTAGATGTGTATAAGAGACAGNGAGGGAAGGAGAAGAATGAGGGAAGGAGAAGAATGAGGGAAGGAGAAGAATGAGGGAAGGAGAATAATGAGGGAGGGAAAATAATGAGGGAGGGAGAATAATGAGGGAGGGAGAATAATGAGTGAAGGAAAAGAATGAGAGAGGGGGGAAGATTGAGGGAGGGAGAAGAATGTGGGAAGTAGTAGAATGAGGGAAAGAAAATAATAAGGGAAGAAAAAGAATGTGCGAAGGCATAGAACACCTATGAGGAGAGAAGCAGCGGGATGACAAACTATTAGGACGAGGGCAGACGTCCGAGAATTGTTGATAAATAAATAACGTACAAGGCAGGAGCATACGTCAGCAGAGCAGCCTTCATCGTATGCAACCTCGATACAAAATCCATCATCTCATACAACAACCACAAAACTCAGCCTTTTCTTATGACCTTATGATATTACCTTATGAGTTGTACTAATTATGAGTTGTAATAATGTTAACCAATCTCAAAACTCTTCTAACTCAACCCTCATCAAATTCAACACTCATCAAATTCAACACTCATCAAATTGAACTCTCATCAATTGCGCCGGAAGCTGTAACACAATAGCCGCGGTCGCGCCACTGTTGTTAACGAAGCAATTGTGGTGAATAAAATGTGGTCATGTGGTTGAAGAATGAGGGAAGGGGAAGAATGAGGGAAGGGGAAGAATGAGGGAAGGGGAAGAATAAGGGAAGGAGAAGAATGAGGGAAGGTAGAGAAAGCCGGGAATGAGAGAAGCAGCGGGATGACTATTGGAGTGAGGGCAGCCGTCTGAGAATCGCTGATAAATAAATGAAATGCAAGTTTTCATCGTCTGCAACCTCGATACAAAATCCATTATCTCATACAACAACCACAAAACTCAGCCTTTACTATTACTAATGTTAACCAATCTCAAAACTCTTCTAACTCAACCCTCATCAAACTCACCACTCATCAAACTGAACCCTCATCAATTGCGCCGGAAGCTGTAACACAATAGCCGCGGTTGATGATAAGGAACACGATCATATTAATCATTTTTTTCAGTGATGATTGAATCGATGATTTTGGTTAAACACAGAGCTTGCAACGTCTGCTAAAATATTGGCAACATCTTTGCATTAAATCGTATTTAAAAATCATCGAAGATGTTAGGAATATCATCGGTAATATCATCGACCTAAGACCGCAATGATGTAGAAATTTTTCATCTAAAAAGCGTAATGATATAAGTGTATTCCTACCCTTTGCACTCCAATGATGTTAGTTATTTTCCGATAAGGGGACAGACCGATGATATTACTCCATTCGTCTCTTCGACAGCCCGATGATTATTTGTTTATTCGTACATTTGATAAGCGATGATCTTGATATATTCTTACCCTCAGAAGCTTAATGATATTGGTATATCCAAATCAATAAACAGCCGATGATAAGACTATTCCTTCCATTGGAAAACCTGATGATATCATTTGGTAAGCGATTATCTTAATATATTCCTACCCGGAGAAGAAGAATGATATTGGTATATACAAATAATCAAACAAACGATGATAATTCTAATCCTTCAATTGGAAGACCAATGATACCAGTATTCCTTCCCTCGATGATTCTCGTCCTTGACATTTCCACGTTTTTTTCTCAGAGAAATATTTANGTGTGTTATGTGCGTGTAGGTGTGTTATGTGCGTGTAGGTGTGTTATGTGCGTGTAGGTGTGTTATGTGCGTGTAGGTGTGTTATGTGCGTGTAGGTGTGTTATGTGCGTGTAGGTGTGTTATGTGCGTGTAGGTGTGTTATGTGCGTGTAGGTGTGTTATGTGCGTGTAGGTGTGTTATGTGCGTGTAGGTGTGTTATGTGCGTGTAGGTGTGTTATGTGCGTGTAGGTGTGTTATGTGCGTGTAGGTGTGTTATGTGCGTGTAGGTGTGTTATGTGCGTGTAGGTGTGTTATGTGCGTGTAGGTGTGTTATGTGCGTGTAGGTGTGTTATGTGCGTGTAGGTGTGTTATGTGCGTGTAGGTGTGTTATGTGCGTGTAGGTGTGTTATGTGCGTGTAGGTGTGTTATGTGCGTGTAGGTGTGTTATGTGCGTGTAGGTGTGTTATGTGCGTGTAGGTGTGTTATGTGCGTGTAGGTGTGTTATGTGCGTGTAGGTGTGTTATGTGCGTGTAGGTGTGTTATGTGCGTGTAGGTGTGTTATGTGCGTGTAGGTGTGTTATGTGCGTGTAGGTGTGTTATGTGCGTGTAGGTGTGTTATGTGCGTGTAGGTGTGTTATGTGCGTGTAGGTGTGTTATGTGCGTGTAGGTGTGTTATGTGCGTGTAGGTGTGTTATGTGCGTGTAGGTGTGTTATGTGCGTGTAGGTGTGTTATGTGCGTGTAGGTGTGTTATGTGCGTGTAGGTGTGTTATGTGCGTGTAGGTGTGTTATGTGCGTGTAGGTGTGTTATGTGCGTGTAGGTGTGTTATGTGCGTGTAGGTGTGTTATGTGCGTGTAGGTGTGTTATGTGCGTGTAGGTGTGTTATGTGCGTGTAGGTGTGTTATGTGCGTGTAGGTGTGTTATGTGCGTGTAGGTGTGTTATGTGCGTGTAGGTGTGTTATGTGCGTGTAGGTGTGTTATGTGCGTGTAGGTGTGTTATGTGCGTGTAGGTGTGTTATGTGCGTGTAGGTGTGTTATGTGCGTGTAGGTGTGTTATGTGCGTGTAGGTGTGTTATGTGCGTGTAGGTGTGTTATGTGCGTGTAGGTGTGTTATGTGCGTGTAGGTGTGTTATGTGCGTGTAGGTGTGTTATGTGCGTGTAGGTGTGTTATGTGCGTGTAGGTGTGTTATGTGCGTGTAGGTGTGTTATGTGCGTGTAGGTGTGTTATGTGCGTGTAGGTGTGTTATGTGCGTGTAGGTGTGTTATGTGCGTGTAGGTGTGTTATGTGCGTGTAGGTGTGTTATGTGCGTGTAGGTGTGTTATGTGCGTGTTGGTGTGTTTTGTGCGTGTAGGTGTGTTATGTGCGAGTAGCTGTGTTATGTGCGTGTAGGTGTGTTATGTGAGTGTAGGTGTGTTATGTACGTGTAGGTGTGTTATGTGCGTGTAGGTGTATTATGTGCGTGTAGGTGCGTTATGTGCGTGTAGGTGTATTATATGCGTGTAGGTGTATTATATGCGTGTTTGTGTGTTATGTGCGTGTAGGTGCGTTATGTACGTGTAGGTGTGTTATGTGCGTGTAGGTGCGTTATGTGCGTGTAGGTGTATTATATGCGTGTTTGTGTGTTATGTGCGTGTAGGTGCAGCTTGTGCGTGTTGGTAAGTTTAGTGAAATCGTAATTGGGTTTGATACGTGTTGGTGTGTTTTGTGTTAATGTTGGTTTGTTTTGACCGCATTAGTGTATTTTTAGCGCGATGGTGTGAGTTGTGAGTGTGGTAGCGTGGGTCTAAGTATTATTTGGGTGTATGGTCGCGTGAATTCATGTATTTTTTAATGTGTTAGTGCATAGACTTACTTTTAATTCGCAGCCGTCGAATTGCAGGTAATTCACTCTGTCAGCTCTCCTACAAGCGCAAGCAGACAAGTTAGTCGGTAATTCGCATCTCTTTTGCACTGTCGTATCGTCCAACGTTGCCGATGTGTCGTTGAGGTCTACATTATTATCTCAACGTTATTATTATCCACATTATTATTATCTCAACATTATTATAGGAGTATTGGATGAGTCAGACGATCGTACCGAAGATCGAACGCCGTTGCATGTCACTTTTCATTCTCGACTAGAATGAATAAGATAGCTTGATGACTAGATTGCTTGGAAACTAGATTGCTTAAGAAGCAGATTGCTTGAAAACTAGATTGATTGAAAACTAGATTGATTGAAAATTAGATTGATTGAAAACTAGATTGCTTGAAAACTAGATTGCTTGAAAACTAGATTGCTTGAAAACTAGATTGCTTGAAAACTAGATTGCTTGAAAACTNTAAGGAATGTTTGAGAACTAATTCTCATACTATATAACGAGTTCTGGGAGGTGAAAAATGGAGTAGTAGAGGCAGAACAATTGTATTAGATTAGGTTATGATGAGGAACTCAGGCAGTCATTAGAGGTAAAAGATTACGACTTGAGAACTTAAGATGGAGAAAAATTGACTGAAAAAAATTGAAAGGGCGATGTTGACTTTAAACTTGAGAAGACGATCAGGACTTAATAATGACAATTTAAAAATTTAAGCTGAGGAACATTCTGGCTTAATGACTATAGATGAAAATATTGACTTGAGAACTTGAAACGACGGTTGTGGTTTAATAAACATGATTAAAGAACTTTAGCTTAAGACACTGACTTAAGTAGGAACTTGAAAAGACGATACAGAAACAACTCACTTAAGTAGGAACTTAAAAAGACGATACGGAAACACATGACTTAACTAGGAACTTGACAAGACGATACAGAAACAACTCACATAAGTAGGAACTTAAAAAGACGATACGGAAACACATGACTTAAGTAGGAACTTGAAAAGTCGATGCACGCAGAATCAATTGACTTAAGTAGGAACTCGAGAAAATGATACCGTAACAAATGACGTAAATAGAAACTTGAAAAGACGATGCAGAAACAAATGACTTAAGTAAGAACTTGAAAAGGCGTTACAGAAACAAAAACTTGCGATGAAGATAATGACTTAAGAAATTTAGCTGAAAAAAGATACTCGATGGTGCAGTGCACTGAGAGTATTTAGTTCAGACATTTGCTTGCAGTGACAAGCTCAGTGGTGCGCGATGGATTTACGAGGTAAAATAAAGATTTGATTTACAAAATCAGTCTTCAGAAAACAATGAGTGTATACTTAATACTTTACCCTTTAAATTTTACCCTTCGCTCAACTTTACCCTTTAATTTTTTTACATATCTCTATTGAACATCTCTTCACCTTCTTCTTGCATCATTACATTACTCATCGCTATCTGTAAGTCAGCGAAACGTCAAGCAAGGGCACGGTCAACCTAAATGATCGCATTCATAGAAATAACTCTATAGGTAATTTTAGTTTATCGTATGCCACAGCTAAAGGAATTGATTAAAGATATACTAGATAGATAAGTGACGTAAAACTATCAATTAGCATTTAAAAAATCTGTTTAACAGTAAAAATGAAAAATTATTTTTACTTTACAAGGTTAATACACTTAAAGAGTATGAGAAAAGTGTAAAGAGTAAATGTAAAGAGTCAATTTTGACGTTCAAAAATGTAAACGTAGGTAAGATTTATTTAAGCGAGAGGTTAATTCAGCAAACAATAGCATTTCTTATTCCGACCTCATTTTTTTCTCAGGGCATTTGTCCCATAACGAAAATAAGGTCAATCACGGAATGAATAATAAATTTAAAAATAATTGCTAGAAAAATAATTAAGAATATTCTTTGAAAATAAGTCGGTTGTAGGATCGTCGGCCGCGCAAAGGTCCTAGATTTGCCGGCCCTAATTTGTAATAGGGTTAGTTAGCCTCTGTCTTGGCCGGATTTTGAAGTAAACGAATGGCGCTGATAAATGTTTCCTGTGCTGCTATGCTGTGCTGTGGTGCTCAGTGATGTGTGTACTGTGCCGAGGTGTGCTGTGCTTGCTCTTCTGAAGAACGCTGTGCTGCTGTGGTCTTCATAGTGCTGCCACAGAGTGCTAGACTGCTGCGGTGCTCTAAATGCTGCTGAGTGCTATGCTGTGGTGTTGTAAGCACTGCTGAGTGCTGTGCTGTGGTGTTGTAAGCACTGCTGAGTGCTGTGCTGTGGTGTTGTAAGCACTGCTGAGTGCTGTGCTGTGGTGTTGTAAGCACTGCTGAGTGCTGTGCTGTGGTGTTGTAAGCTCTGCTGAGTGCTGTGCTGTGGTGTTGTAAGCTCTGCTGAGTGCTGTGCTGTGGTGTTGTAAGCACTGCTGAGTGCTGTGCTGTGGTGTTGCAAGCACTGCTGCCTGCTGTGCTGTGGTGTTGTAAGCACTGCTGACTGCTGTGCTGTGGTGTCCTTGGTGTTGCTAAATGTTTTGCTGTGGTGTTATTGGTGCTGTGGTGTTGTAAGCACTGCTGACTGCTGTGCTGTGGTGTCCTTGGTGTTGCTAAATGTTTTGCTGTGGTGTTATTGGTGCTGTGGTGTTTTAAGTATTGCTGAGTGAGGTACCCTTGGTGCTGCTAAGTGCTGTGCTATGGTGTTGCTAAATGCTTTGCTGTGGTGTTATTGTTACTGTGCTGTGGTATGTTGGTAGAAGCTGCTGGTCAGGTGTTAAGTTTTAGGCTTTCAAAAATGGAGGGGATATTTATGCATTAAATGAGTGATGTTATTCATTACTAATGACATTGCGTGTCGCTTTCAGTACAGTTACTCAACTAGACGGAACTTAGCGACACTAGACGGCAGATCAACAAAATTAACTCAATATATTAGTGGTGATCAGAACTTAAAGAAAATAAATTAATGTTGAAGAAAACAGACTGAAATAGATAATAATAAACTGGAGATAGCATACAAACATTATTATAAGCCAAAGCTGATATAATAACTGGAAAAGATGAGAGGAGTGAACCACGTGAAGCACGAGGACTTCGACCACGCCTCCAATGTGAGTCTCCGTGACCCAGTTGACAAAAGAGGGTAAAGAGGGTAAATCCACGGTCTCAAATACTGAGGGAAAATAACGCAGTAGATCTAAATCATGACAAAAAATATAACTCAGTGCTCACTGCAGTGAGTGACAGAGAGCGCATTTTCTTGTAGACAAAAACGTGAAGTCACGGACGGACAGACAGACGGACATGGCCAGCACAATAGTGCATTTTTTCCATAAATGATAAAATGCGCTAAAAATAGCATCTCACAATAGCAAGTTATATGCCTGCTGCTTGTTTTACTTCACCTACATTACTTTACTATACTTATCTTTTAACATTGAAATTACACGAGTGAAATTTGACCTAATTTTATTTGTTAGTGAAATGAAATAATATTTATTGAAATAAAGTACCCATGCAAGTTGATGCTGAAGGGCATTTAAACTGCGGGTCTACGTGTGCTATCGAAATATAAACAAACATCAATTATTAGATAACATTTAGTATTCTATGTTGCACGCAATGCAACATCAAAAATATGCTATATTCAGTTTCCCACACCTACGAGTATAGTAGCTACTAATATTGTAAACTTGCATCATGTAGTATGATAAAATTTAGAAAGCAACGTCGAATTCAATGAAAATTTCGTTTCCATTGGGCAATTAGAGACAATATTGAATTTACTTTCCTCATATTTAATTTTCCTGCAAACAACATTTAACAACTCCTGTATCAATTATATAATCAAATTAAATTTCGGCATTATGCACAATTATTTATTTTAACGGGATCGAACATTTAGTTTCCACCCAGTTATACATCTTACTAGCAAAAATAACAATTGACACCGAACTCTCGTTTCCATTTTACTCCTTGTGACGAACTAGCTTAACTTTCTGAATTACCAATTACGTCACATTGAATGTTCGGATGGTCTTAATTGTCACGCCTACATGCAATGACCGTAAATTGAAATATGCTTCCCTATATTGGCTTGTATAAGCAAGTTTTGGGCTTGGACGGATTGGAAACTCAAATAACAAGCTTAATTCTATGTATTAAAGATAAGCGGCAAATTATAGCAAACAAACACAGCGGATGCGAAAATAGAATTATAAAAATTAACAAAACGGGCCCCTTAAGTAATAATTGAAAAACAAATACGAGAGCTAATTTAAGTCGAATGTGCAGAGAGAGAGCCATAGCACGGAGTTTTGAGAATAAACGGGCGATCCTACAACAGAAAACGAAAGTAAATACCTGCATATGATAAGTCATGATATTTACAAAAATCACGATACTTCACTAAGTAATCAATTCTCACCACTATCGCACTCAACTCACCCTGGCGTCCGAGTCTAAATCCTATTTGAAAGGAACCAGTACGCAAGTCGGGACCAGCAGCTTATCTGACGGTTAAAAGCAATTTAAGGCCCATGTCAGAGCTGGTCGTACTTAATCTTTGCGGTCTGATGGTCAGTAGTAAGAAATTTGAACGGTACTTGATTACACTCCCAATATCATTGTAGTCTTAGAATTATTCTATGCTTGTCATAATCGAACCCCTCCCGCTACCATTATGCTACCATTATTATTACCATTACCCTCCCGCTACCATTACCACCCTCTACTATTACCCTCCCGCTACCATTACCACCCGCTACTATTAACCTCCCGTTACCATGACCACCCGCTACTTTCAACCTCCCGCTACCATGACCACCCGCTAATTTCAACCTCCCTCTACCATTACCACCCGCTACTATTAACCTCCCGCTACCATGACCACCCGCTACCATTAACCTCCCGCTACCATTACCACCCGCTACTATTACCCTCCCGCTACCATTACCACCCGCTACTATTAACCTCCCGCTACCATGACCACCCGCTACCATTAACCTCCCGCTACCATTACCACCCGCTACTATTAACCTCCCGCTACTATTACCCTCCCGCTACCATTACCACCCGCTACTATTACCCTCCCGCTACCATTACCACCCGCTACTATTAACCTCCCGCTACCATGACCACCCGCTACCATTAACCTCCCGCTACCATTACCACCCGCTACTATTACCCTCCCGCTACTAATACCATCCTGCTACCATTACCACTCGCAACTACTACCATCCTGTTACCATGACCACCCGCTACTATTACTCTCCCGCTACTAATACCATCCTGCTACCACTACCACCAGCAAATACTACCATCCTGTTACCATGACCACCGCTACTATTACCCTCCTTCTACCATTACCACAACGCTACCATGAGCACCCTTCTCCCCCCGCAGTACTCGGACGACAGTAGCGGTGACGACCGCATCCTAGGGGCACCGCAGCTGCTATGCATGCTCACCAGCGGCGCCCTCCTGAGCCTCGTAGGAGTCTTCGTCACCTCCTACGGATACCTGGGGCCCGCCGAACACAGCCACATCCTGCGGGCCATTGGCCCCGCCCTGCTGGTCCTAGGGTGTGGGTAGCTGCTTTTTCTTAGTAATAGGATGGTAATGAAAACATGTTACCATGTTAGGGTAAGGTTCTCATCAAGTACTTAGATAAGTTGTTAGTACTGTATGGACTGGAAACGTGGTATGGTGGTGGTGAAAAAGAAAAAAAGAACGACAGTAGGACTTGATGATAAGCGCATAGCTCATAATTTGGTTGCTTGGGTGTATGAGGTTCAACTTCTTTTTACTGGCCACTCTGTACCATTCCTATTACTCTTAACACGTTTCTTGCTGATACCGCCCCATCACCACCCAGAGGCGGCTTCTGTTCATGAAAAGTAGTCAGAAGGATATGGCAATCCTATTTGATGATTGGAAGTATCGGGTGAAGGATTTTTTGGCGTCCCGAGTGCCAGGTCAAATGGAAGGGAGTTTGAAAGGGGAGCATATTTACATAGTCACCATGGAGTGTGGGATACGGTACTATGGTATATAGGTAGCATGAAAGGGTGAGGTACTTATCACCACACCATGGTGGAATAAGGTGCGTGATTTCATGATGAGGTAGGATACTTGCTACCATTATGAGGTGAGGTACTTGGTACTGTGATCGGATAAAGCAGCAGGTACTTAAATGGAAAATTTAAAGTTCCCCCCACATTTTCGACGCTGGGGCCGAATGTGGGCGCGTCCCGGAGGCCAGCTTCGCCCTTAGGAGGGGCAAGTGAGAAGGTAGAGCCAGTCGCTGGCTGCAAGAAGATTGTGAGTCGGGGCAGCGTGAATAGGTTAGGCCAAGTATGTGAGGCCAGAAGCAGAACTGCCTGCTTATGAGCGAGCATGCTGAAGTTTTGGCTGAAGACCACGATGTTATTTTCTTCAAGCTGTATTTTACTGGTGCGGATTATGGTGTTCCAGCGCAGACTGCGGCTTCTATCTCTGAAGCTGGTAAAGTTATTGCATGCTGAGGCTGATCGTTGACTCCATGGCTTATTTAAGAGCCAAATTTATTGTTCACGGCTGCGTCCCCGCCGAGAAATGCATATCGGGTAAAACCATCCTATCCGCCCCTTCCCACTGTCCGCACTGAAACTGCGCGCGTGCGTTTAGAACGTCCACTCGACCGCGTCCTGCTGATGACGTGTGCCGGCGGAAGGAAAGCTCGCAGCGCTGATATTCTGGGTCATGTCTTTCTGGGTACTTGTCCGGTGACGCAACCTGTTGTGGGCAACACACATTAATAAGTGATGCAAGTTGCCATGGGTTATGCAAGTTGACTATCAAGGGGAAATATTTTTGTTCTATTTGAAGTAGTTGGCACTTTTTAGTAATTTAATACTTCGATATCCGAAATCCCTGCAATCTCGGCATCTTACATTTGTTACAATTTGTGCTGAAACAAATTTTAACTGTTTCATTTAGTCTTTGAACTGAGAATAAATACCTTCTGGGAGTAAAGTGGGAATAGCTCTAGAAATAAATTTTAATTAATTATTTATTTGCCTCCCAGTGATCGTGCTGCTGATCTGCGTTTGTGCGTGCGTGTGCGCCTGTCACAAACACCACCAATCCTCGCACCCCCTGATGGGGGGATCAGAAGACCACAACCCGCAAAGGACATCCTTCTATTGTGAATTCTCGAGCGCACCTGAGGGGTTCACCAACCAGGGTGTCGAGGGCTTCAACCCCAACGTTCACCT
This sequence comes from Hyalella azteca, assembly GCF_000764305.2. Classification (NCBI taxonomy): domain Eukaryota; kingdom Metazoa; phylum Arthropoda; class Malacostraca; order Amphipoda; family Hyalellidae; genus Hyalella; species Hyalella azteca. The sequence goes on along the minus strand of NW_025936103.1, from coordinate 400,197 downwards.
TGGGGATCATCGAAGATCCGGACCCTCTCAGAGGGAGATCATCTTGAGCCCCTTGCCCCCTTTGACCCACAGGGATGTGTACCAGCAAACTGCCCGCTTACCGCAGGGGTACGAGCAGGACTTAGGACACTACCACGTCTCCAAGCAAAGCCTAACCCAAGATCTCGGTCTCGAAGCACAAACACTCACCCACGAGTAAGTCCAATCTAATCGCCAAGCCTAGCATATCAAGGCTCATATATCAATTCCAGTCTCCAAATCAATCACACATTCAATGTTATAAACTCCAAGTCTCATTTTTTTATTTAAGCCTCATGTATCAATCACAATCACTAGTCCCACCCTTTGAGTTTCACTTCTCATGTCGCTCCTCACAAGTCACACCTAAAAAGTGTCACTCTACAGTCACAAATGTTAAATATCAAATCTCAAGCTTCACTCATCTCACACCGCACTAAGCTCTTCACACCGCACTAAGCATCAAGCAAGCAAATATTGTTCATCAGTCATAGATGCTAAGTTGCATCCTCCAAGTTCTATCAAACGAGTCCCACACCGTCGTATTCACCAAGTGTCACCTACGTATATAATGGCTCTACTGCACAAGTTTCGCCATCAAATCTCACCTAACTTGACCAACGCAGTCAGTAAGTCTCCTCAAGCAACGTTTACCTTTCCACTTTGATTCTGGTAGTCTCACCCAACTCGTCTCAACCACCCTCCACGGTGTTACAGCTTCATTATTTCTTAGAAGTAGTACTAACATTTTGACTCGCAGCAAGTTAACTAATACTACGGCAGCAAAAAATGAGTATTTGTATGGATGTCGGTTAATTTAATTCGTTTCATTGCTGTTTTTCCTAAATTATAAACTCTACGAACAAATCGGGTACGCTGTCAACGGGTATAAGTTGATGCTAGGATTTTACTGAAATTCAATCTGTCACTCGATTTACGAACCACTGAATTTATACGCTTATCATTTGTAGGTGGAATATCCTAATCAATTTTTCAGTGGAAAGGGAACTATTGGTGTAAGATAGGATTCATGCCAATGCGTGAAGAGTCGAAAGAATTCGTCGACGCGCGCCATCTGAGATGTCAAAAGAGTAATAGGATTTTATCGACGCGTGCTGTCCAATAGGAAGGTGGAGGGTCTTACTAGATCGGCTGGAACCCCCCGAACGCCTGGATTCTGGCAGCGTATTTCTAACTAAAGTTGAAGTTGGTGAAGAAAGAAATTGATGGCCGAGCGACGACAACCATACATGTTATCCTACTGATGTTCTGCATTATCCTCCTTAAAAGAATCGGACTCATGTATACCATACTACCATACTTTCCTGGTTATTTGATCTATACAGAACCTCACTACTCATCAAAAAATATTGCAACATTATTCGTACAAAATTTCCCACTTTAGCAATAACTTCTGAGGCCAGCAAGTCTACTTAGCATAGAATTTCAAAATTTACTTCAGTTGCTGAGGTTCTACAGACTTTCTATCTCACCTCATTGCGCATGTTACATACTTCGCATAGGGATCTGATCAGTGAAAAATGTTAATTTTGTGATTAGGAAATCATTGACACATTAATGTAAAAATGATGTTAACACTGGAAAATGTAAAAAAAACATTGCGATAAAACAGCTCCAATCTATTCGTGCTGCCGGGTTTACAAAGTTGTAGTCTCTCTGAACTACAAGGAGGTATGTCAATGCTTTTGACCGGTATTTTGTAGCCTGTGTTCCACATATGCTCAAGAATCACATAATAGAAGATAAATACAATAAAAATATCATAACCTTCATCAAATTTTCCAGTCAGGCAACGAGTAAACGGCCGTTTGTCGGGCAATACGGAGATGGACACATGCCGGCTATGCGCACGACCTCCGATGGCCATCACTTTCCTGTCCACAAAGGATACAACAGGGATGGTGGACAGGAGGTCGACGACACAGGGAGGCCCATAATGCACTCTCACAGCACCCACTGCATGGACATCGACAGGTCCCCCTACCTTTATCCCCAAGGGGAGGCCTGTTCCCCACCGTATCCCCAGGTTTACCCACACCCACTGGAGCCTTCGTATCCTCAGAGGCCAGCATATCCGAAAGTCCAATATGCCGGGCCGGGAGGAGGCGCAGGAGGAAGGATGTTGGGTGGCGGAGAAGGACGTTCAGAAAATATGGGGAGTACCACGAGGGGAGCTGGGGGGATGACAGGCCTCAAGCGTGTGCATAAAGTGTACGCTTTGAATGAGGCTTACGGGGAAGATGCGATATCGGGTGAGGAGGCGGCGAGGGGAGAATACGATTCACGCAATCGCACCACCAGGTAAATATGCTACAAATATGGCTGATTGTTTCAAAACTATTTACAACTTCTTGAAAACCTAAGCCATTTTGTATCAAATTGAATCCATATTATACACATGATCAATAATTCATTTTTTGTCACTCTGCAACTACATTGCGTAGCTATATTTAAAACTCCAGGGGCCATACTTTCAAAACTCGCTAAGTGAACGTAAATACTTACGCTCTATTTTCTTGTCTATGATTGGTGTATTTTGCTTGAAAGACCGTCAATGATTGGCTGATGAACTTACGATCTCTTAACTTTTTTTGAAAGTATGGCCCCTGATTAGGTTCCATTGCAGATGAAAGTAATTTTTCAGATGATGTTCGAACAAACGTAATTTGACTTTATATCTAGAAATTAAATTTCCAGGGTAAGCCATGTTTATATTGTGCAGACGACGAAATTTTAGCCTTTTTCTCCCAATTTCTTTATGATATTTTAGCAGCCGATCGCACAAATAAGAGTCAATTACTTGTTGCTAATAACCAAACCTTCACTCTTCAGCATCTCAGTACCCAGAGGATCTCTCCACGACTTCCGCCTGAAGAGGAACTACACGGTCGCTGCCGCCCACAAGCGGGTCCGGTCCAAGAAGTCATCCCCCCAACATGGTTCCTCCTTGTACCACCAGCAGCTGTCCATGCCCAGTGAATCTTTCCAGCAGCTGGCAGTGCCAGAGTATGAGCAGCGGAGTGCCCAGCACATCGAGTGTATAGAGAAGGCCTTCGGCTCCATGGACGTCAAACACAAGCTGGATAAAACCAAGAAAAAGAAGAATTCAGGGGAAGAACAGGCGCCCGTCGTGCTTCCATTGCCAAGGTAAATTTTACATTTTAATTATTCAATGAACGGTATCAACTGTTCATAATTTTTCAATGCTGCAAAAATAGTATAGTATGTTAGTTGGCCGTCGTTTGTTCAAGCAACATTTTTGAAAATGCTGACAAATAGAACATATTATAAAATTTAAATAAAATTGATTTATTTACTAATTTAAATAGTCAGTCATCATATGAGTACGTATAAAAGATGGTCTCTGTTAATTTGATTTGCTTGCTAGAACATAGAAGCAAATATATAAAAAAAGGTTTCTATTTTTTGGACAGTTGCTCGGAAGAAGTAATGAAAGTCATCGGACTGGACTCATCACTTGTGGATATGATGCAGGAACAAAAGTTTCAGTTTGAAAAAAATCTACGCGACGAAGAGCCAGATTTCATGAATGACAAAAATCTACGGGGCGACGAACCAGTATTTCAGAGTAACGATTCAGAACGCAACAACGAACTTGGCTACGTCACTGGTATCGTTCACAATTCGAGCAGAATTCATCACCATGACAGAAATGAACCAAAATACCGAAGCCGTGACCAGCTACACGACTCAGAAATGATACCTGAAAAAGATACCTCAGGTGCACAAGGGACATACAAGACGTCGGAAATTACGAGCCCTAACGTCGATATCGTGCAGAGGATTGAGGAGATCAAGGAAAGGATTGACGTGCTGACGAAGGCCAAGGAAAAGGCGATAAGCCAAAGGAAGACGTCGGAAATCCGAACTCCGGTTGTGAATAAATCCTAGATTTATTGTAATTTTCCCGTTACTAATTAAGAAAAAATGTTGAGATGTAAGGAATGTTTGAGAACTAATTCTCATACTATATAACGAGTTCTGGGAGGTGAAAAATGGAGTAGTAGAGGCAGAACAATTGTATTAGATTAGGTTATGATGAGGAACTCAGGCAGTCATTAGAGGTAAAAGATTACGACTTGAGAACTTAAGATGGAGAAAAATTGACTGAAAAAAATTGAAAGGGCGATATTGACTTTAATTTTGAGAAGACGATAAGGAATAAATAATGTGAATTCTAAAAACTTGATCTGTAGTAAATTCTGGCTCAATAACTTTAGGTAAAAATACTGACTTGAGAACTTTAGACGAGGATTGTGGCTTAATAATAATGATTAAGGATTCTTCGCTGATGGTACTGACTTAAGAAGGAACTTGAAATGACGATACAGAAACAAATGACTTAAGTAGGAACTTGAAAAGGCGATACAGAAACAAATGACTTGAATAGAAACTTGAAAATACGATACAGAAACAAAAACTTGCGCTGAAGATAATGATTTAAAAACTTTAGCTGAAAAAAGATACTTGGTGGTGCAGTGCACTGAGGGTAGTTAGTTCAGACACTTGCTTGAAGTGACAAGCTCAGTGGTGCGCGATGGATTTACGAGGTAAAATAAAGATTTGATTTACAAAATCAGTCTTCAGAAAACAATGAGTGTATACTTAAAATAAAATGGAATTAAGCATAAAATTGAAATTAAATGTATAAATGAGATGCTTATTGTGTAAATAAGAAGCAACATGAATTAGAGACGCAAGATAGGATGCTCTTTAGTTATATAAAATAAGAAAATGTTAGTGAGATTAGTTTTAGGTTTGTAATATGTCTTTTATGCATTGATTCAAGACGAAAATGTTCATATTTCAAATAAAAGTTGAATTAATATAGTATTCAGATCACATACTATAAAATTATTTTATGAATCGGATTAAAATTTTGAAATGGAATTAATTTATTAAATACAATAGACCAGGAATGTTTGAGATTTATATGATAAGATTTGAAGTAGATAGTTGGGATAGCATTATATTACGAAAATAAAAAGATTCTTATAAAAACGTTAGAGATTCCGGTAACATCTCGGATATTTGATGTTATATTGATGTTGGATTATGAAATCGTTACTATTGAAGAAAACATTTATAAACGAGCAAAATTTTAAATTTGTTATTAAAATAAAAATTTTTGTACATACGAAAGGCGAAATAAAAAAGGATGGTGAGCATGAGCACCCGCCCAAGGATAATAAATGTATGGTAAATAAATGTATGGTCAATAAATGTATGGTCAATAAATGTATGGTTGGGGTATGTGGGGTTACTGGCCATTCGTGACTGGCCAACCTCACCACTATCACCACCACCTCTTTCACCACCTCCATCACCCTCACCATCACCACCCTCAACTCCACTACCATCGCCACCATTACCCTTGCCTCCTCAAAACTACCCTCACCATCACTTCCATTACCACCACCCTCACCATCACTTCCATTACCACCACCCTCACCGCCAACACCATTACTACCAGTACCATCGCCACCACTAACCTCACCACCACTACCCTCAGCACTTCAACACCGCCCTCACCACTACAATTACCCTCACCATTACCACTACCCTCACCCCAACCACCGTCATCACCACCACTTACTACCTACACCTACAGGAGTTTCTCCGTCAGTAGTGCGGCAGCGTCCGCGGTGAGAGGATACCTTGTGTTGTTTCTCTGCCCTGATCGCATGCCGGCGATGCCCTGACCTCACGTGGGTATGTAGCCTTCATACCTGCATGTAATGCCCACATAGTGACTACATTTGATGCCCTCATAGCCATCACATGGCGCTACATAACATGTAACATATATAATAACTGTATAATGCGTGATAAATATATGAGTGATATACAGAGATAAGAAATAAGATACGTGACGGTAAATTATGTGTAAAAAAGATACGAGTAATATACAGCGAGAGAAATAAAAGTAAAAAAGAAAATAAAATCAACGCTAAGTGATAAATTGAGCTAAAAAGAGTTATTTGAAGTGTTATATATGATATCTGTATAGATAAAATTGCTACAGATAAAGAAATGTGAGTTTAATACATGCGTATGAATACGAGATATAGTATGGTAAAAATACGAAATATATACAGCGGGATGATTGCGTGAGATATACAACGTTCATATACAGAATTATATTCACTGCAATAAATACAAGAGACGTATATAAAATGGCAGGTATACAAAGGATGTGCAGCTGCAGATATACAAGTGATGTTCGGCAGCAGATGTATGAGTGATGTATAGCAGCAGATGTATGAGTGATGTACAGCAGCAGATATATGTGATGTATAGCTGCAGATGTATGAGTGATGTACAGCTGCAGATGTATGAGTGATGTACAGCAGCAGATGTATGAGTGATGTACAGCAGCAGATGTATGAGTGATGTACAGCAGCAGATGTATGAGTGATGTACAGCAGCAGATGTATGAGTGATGTACAGCAGCAGATGTATGAGTGATGTACAGCAGCAGATGTATGAGTGATGTACAGCAGCAGATGTATGAGTGATGTACAGCAGCAGATGTATGAGTGATGTACAGCAGCAGATGTATGAGTGATGTACAGCAGCAGATGTATGAGTGATGTACAGCAGCAGATGTATGAGTGATGTACAGCAGCAGATGTATGAGTGATGTACAGCAGCAGATGTATGAGTGATGTACAGCAGCAGATGTATGAGTGATGTACAGCAGCAGATGTATGAGTGATGTACAGCAGCAGATGTATGAGTGATGTACAGCAGCAGATGTATGAGTGATGTACAGCAGCAGATGTATGAGTGATGTACAGCAGCAGATGTATGAGTGATGTACAGCAGCAGATGTATGAGTGATGTACAGCAGCAGATGTATGAGTGATGTACAGCAGCAGATNTCCCCACTGCCCCCCAATTGTGGACCCCCACTGCACCGCCCCCCGCCCACCACGAGAAGCGGATCACGAATATACGAAAGTCGCCGGTGACTTTCTTTGTGAATGTGAGTGGGAAAGTTACAGCAGTTCGGGCGTGAGTGAATGCGGGACGGAGTGTCAATGCGGGACGGAGTGCGACTGCCGGGACCCGCGGGACCCGTGGGACTCGCGGGACCCGTGGGACTCGCGGGACGAGCTCCCGACGGTGCGGTGGACAGCACGGCTGCTGGGGGGCGGGGAGGAGGAGGTCGAGGCCTTCAAAGCGGACAAAATTGCGGCCGCTAAGAAGTGACGTCATTGTAATTACTGGCCATTTGCAAATTATCTTCATTTATTATCTATCTATATTTATTTATATATCCATACATTTTTCTATAGAAAGCTTTACATAAACATGTACCTAAAGTACGATATAATTAGCATATTTTAATATTAAAACATCTATACTACCCCCGAGTTTTATTATCATTACTGATCCGATATTTTCAACTAAATCACATTTCCAGCATTAACATCACAACTGAATACTACTGATCCTACTCCTCTAGTGCAAACTTCCAATCGATCCTTGATCTTTATTTATCATTTCGGCTAAAATGTAACCTTTTAAAATTTTGCTTCGAAAAACTTTGTCGCTATATTTTATTTGTGAAATTTCTATACGATGCATAACGAACAGATGAGAAAATATAACTCAGTACTCACTGCAGTCGTCGTCGACGAAAACGTCTACGAAAACGTGAAGCCACTGACAGACGGACGGACATGACTAGCACAATAGCACCTTTTTTCCATAAATGAGAAAATGCGCTAAAAAGTTGAACATGTAAACATAATAATAAGATGTTTGCCTACTAAAAACAGGAGTAACATTACCGCCCGGCGCTTCTAAAAAGCACTGTTTATTTACAGGTAGCATAACATAACATAACATAACATAACATAACATAACATAACATAACATAACATAACATAACATAACATAACATAACATAACATAACATAACATAGGTCTGTGGCAAGTCATTGGCAGGTCGGTGGCAAGTCTGTGTTGGGTAGTGTAATGTAAGCGACTGGTTGGTATCAGGTCTTCATGCATTCAGCGCCCGTTGCCTATAGAAGAATTAATATATTTGGATACACATCACAGTGGCTGAATAAATCCTATGGGATTTATGCGCTACTGGAACGCTAGTTAAGAATTAAAACGCTTTTCAAAATTGAAATTACAAAACCTATTGCTATTGCCAATAGTTATTTATCTTGAAAGAAAAAATTCCACCGAAATTAATCGCCATTTCAAAATACTGATTGGAAGTGAACAAATAAAATTTAAGAAACAAATAGAGGTGCCAGCGTCAAGCGCTCGACCCGTTGCATGGAATCCTAATCCCTTCACGGATTCAAAGAACAGCGGCAATTGTTCCTATATAAACACTAAAAAAGTAATATTTTAAACCATTGTATACGAAATCGTTAAACAGTCATCAATGTCATCAACGTTCCGCGACGAGTTATCGTTCGTAGACTTTAGAGTTCATAGGGTATGTAGGTGCTAGCTTGCACGATCGCGTTTATAATGTAATTCCTGAGTAATGTAACTATAAATGTGGAATGTCTTACGCATGAAATGTCTTAAATGTGTAACTTCTTACGCATGAAATGTCTTGCGTCGTCTAAATGGTCGAGAAAACTACCCTTGTGGCCATTACCTACGTATAGGCTGAACAAAACGCTTAACTGAATAAGCTGTGTACTAACTTGGTGGGAAGACGTTAATGGATAAAAAAAACCGTCTACACAGATCGGCTTTTGTAGTTTCTAGCAAAAATAGAGAATATCAATTAAACTAGTTATTAAGATGTGTAACTAGAGGCGAGAAAAAAGTTTGACGTTTAAATGACCAATAAAAAGATCGAAGTATGATTGATAAATTCGTTGTTCTGAGAATTGAATATCGAAACAATGAATAAAGTGTGAAAATTAATATATGTCCGCAGTTACATTCAGCCGCTCATGTGGGTTGAATGTTGAAGTAGGCTTAGCTTCTCGTAACATGCCCTATCACCGCCATTGTTCTACATGAATTATTAATACATCGAAGCAGCAATAATTCAAGTGTGTTAGTTACTCTTATGAGTCTTATCCTGGTATAAATATTGAAAACGCGAAACGAACAATAAATAGTCAGATATATAATTGATTAGAATGTAACACGAAAGTTACTAAGCTAGCCGTGTAACCGCGCCGGTCTAAAAAAACAGCGTTGGAACACATCCATGCGACAACATTTCTTCTCGCTTCGAGTCACCGACATGTGTAACAGCCTCCCTGATAGCATCGTTGAAGCTCCGAGTATGAACATTTTCAAAAACAGACTAGACGAAGCTATGCAGGAGCATATGTTCAGTCTTAAAATGCCTAGCAAATTACGGACCAGGTAATAAGAATAGACGAAGCTATGCAGGAGCATATGTTCAGTCTTAAAATGCCTAGCAAATTACGGACCAGGCAATAAGTCCAGCAGCTATCTCAATCTAAAAAAAAAAATCTAAATATTTTGAGCAATTTCACTATTAGTTAGTGATGAAGTTTGTGCAGCCCCGGCGTGGGTATCACCTTTCTATATCCAAACATTCACTAGCAATCAAGAATCGTGACAAATAACTAGCAATTAGTGATCAGTGGGTTAAGCATCAGTTTAATGTGGTTAATTTAGGTAACCTTGTAGCTAACGTAACAACCCTCGTAATTCAACGATTAGCAAGAAATGGAAATTCGTACATGGTTGGTAATTCAATGCTCGCATATTACCTTCGATGGCTGGAAGGTAACTTAATGGGTTATGTAGGTAAATGTTTGGTTAGCCGTGTAAACAAACAAGTCTAAAGAAATCCGCAATCTTTAAAGATTTATATTCAATAAATATTTCATATCGAAAGCCTTAAAGCTGAGAACGAAGCCAAATCTTCAACAAAAGCATGGGATGTCTTTATCAAGTCTCTGATGTGTTTTTATTCAGGTCTCTGATGTGTCGCAGCTTTAATAAGACCGAGCGCTGCGCCATTCAATAGCTACCTTAATACCGCGAATATTTCTCAATAAAATTTATGAATATAGCTAATATTTCTGAATAATGTTTCTGAATACAGCAAAAATATTTCTTTTCCGAATGAAGACGCTAAAAGGATCCAAGGAGAAGAAAAAACTTGAAATATCAGGCGATCTTTTATTTATAATTTAAATTCTCTAATAACAGTCGAGATCCGCAATAATGGTGGTGTGGTGGTCGATAATAGTAGATAGGTAGTAAACTGTATAAAGGCAAAGGTCCCAGGGAGAATAAAAAACTTGAAATAGCAGGCGATCTTTTAATTAGAAGTTCACTTCTCTAATAACAGTCGATATCCGCTGGTGGTGGAGATTGTGGAGTGATATGCTTGTGGTGGTGGTGGAGTGTTATGGTGGTCGTGGTGATAATGTCATTAGACACTACCACTGCAGACATACATATATAGTAAACTATAGACATGGTACGTGGGGCCGACGTGGTACGTAGAACCGACATGGTACGTGGGGCCGACATGGTATGTGGTGCCAATATGGTACGTAGAACCAACATGACACGTAGAACCATCATGGTACGTAGAACCGACATGGTACGTGGTGCCGACATGGTACGTAGAACCAACATGGTACGTGGTGCCGACATGGTACGTAGAACCGACATGGTACGTGATACAGACATGGCAGGTAGAGCTGACATGGCAGGTAGAGCTGACATGGTACGTGATAACGACATGGCAGGTAGAGCTGACATGGTACGTGGAGCTGACATGGTCTAGGAGACGCCGTGAGTGCGGCTGACGGCGAGACGCTGACGCTGGTCTGACATGACGTCGTAACGCAGCAGCGACATCGAGAACGACGCGCGACCTGACGTCAGCCTACGCAGCGCTGACGCGTAGCCCAGCAGCTCTGCCAGCGGGACGTGTGCCTCCACATGCTGGGGACCACACGGCATGACAGGGACCACACGGCATGACAGGGACCACACGGTATGCCAAGGACCGCANTATTGGAAGGACCACACGGCATGTCACATCATCGCAAATAGTATGTGATGAATATTTGGTGATAATCACCCCCAACTGACATAATGAGGGCATAATCACCCCCAGCTGACATAATGAGGGCAAAATCACCCCGGTTGACATGATGAGGGTGATAATAATGGCCTAATCACCCCTGCCTAATAATGGACTAATAATATAATAATAATAATAATGAGGGCCTAATCACCCATGCTGACATGATGAGGGCATAATCACCCCCAGCTGACATAATGAGGGCGAAATCACCCCTGCTGACATGATGAGGGCATAATCACCCCCAACTGACATAATGAGGGCATAATCACCCCTGCTGACATAATGAGGGCATAATCACCCCTGCTGACATATTCAGAACTTAATCACCACCACTATCTGAAATGATGAGGGCATAATCACCCCGATAGGACGAGTGTCAGCTCACCTTGGTGTCGTTCCTGACAAGGACGTGTCTGACGTCAGCTGAACGTTTCTTGAGGTCAGCGATGAGGAGGTCAGCGTGGTCAGCGTCAGCCGCAACCGTCAGCAGCATGATAGGCTCTGCCAGCCGGCAGTCAGCTTCGGCAAGCAGCTGCAAAAGTGACGACATTACGTTGCTGACACGCGAGCTGACAAAGTCACTAAGTCCGATAAGTCCAATAAGCCAAAGTCCAATAAGCCATAAGTCCAATAAGCCACAAGTCCATTAAGTCCAATAAGCCACAAGTCCGTTAAGTCCAATAAGCCAAAGTCCAATAAGTCCAATAAGCCATAAGTCATAAGTCTGATAAGTCCAATAAGCCATAAGTCCGTTAAGTCCAATAAGCCAAAGTCCGATAAGTCCAATAAGCCATAAGTCCGTTAAGTCCAATAAGCCCAATAAGTCATAAGTCCGATAAGTCCAACAAGCCATAAGTCCGATAAGTCCAATAAGCCATAAGTCCGATAAGTCCAATAAGCAATAAGTCCGGTAAGTAGTAGTAGTAGTAGATTTTTCCCATAAGACCTTAGGCAACATAGGTACCATTCTACCTACCATAAGACCCCTCAGGTAACAAGAACCTATTTTTTGCTTTAAGAACCCAGAGTTCGTTCAGACCTTAGGGGCACACACCCAAGGTCGTGCTGGAAGCACCCACTACCTACGGCAACCAAATGCCGCCCACCAAAGTCACCGAAAAAAGTACAGAGATTACCAAGGTTCCAGCCCAGAGCTAACTCCTCTTATCTTGGTGCCGCCATCACTGTGCTTACAGTGGTGCTAACCACTGCGTTACAGTGGCCTCTAGCGCTTCAGAAAATCCTAATCCATTTCGCGCCGAAGGTTCCATTCTGATTTACGCTGCGCCGTCGTTCTCGAGAGTTTCTGATTTGCAGTCTGGTCCACTCAGCGGTGGTGGTCGTTTCTTGCTTCCAGTGCGGATGTCCGCACTGGAATCACTGGAACCGTTCCCACATCGCTCGGTGCAGCGGTCAAGGCTTGCCGTCGCGAGGATTGGGATACGAGTCGTATGATGAGTGTGTGAGTGACATCACCTTGGGGCACACGAGGCAGGCCTAGAGTTCCCAAAGTTGATCACATTGAGTTCGATATCGATTGAGGTTGTCTTTTCCGAAGTTAAATCGAAAGACCTCGTAAAGATTTTGTCCGGGTTTGGTACTAGTAGGTTGTAGAGGGGTATTTGGGAAGCAGTTTCTCCGGTCGACGCTGTAGTTGATGGCACTCTGCAATCGCGTGCAGAACAGTTAGGGGGACTAGACAGTCGTTGCAGTAAGGAACGTATGGGGTCTTGGGACTAGCTAAGGACTCCCAGGAGCTCAGCGGTGCAGGTTGACGAATTAGGGTTGAGTCTTCTTGAAATTAATGCAGCACCGGACACGACGCACAGCCCACTGCACCGTCCGATTTGTAGCCATCTGTGTAGATGTGCGTCGATCCCACATGCTACCTGGTTACTTGGATTAGGATTTTGTTTTTCAGCGCTGTCGGATGTGTTGTGGGTTTTTCTGGGTAGTTTTTATCTGAACGGAAAAAATCTACGAACATTCACCACGTGTCCATCTCCTTGAGGTTCACAGGTCTCACTCGTATCTCTGGTATCTGTGGTGCTGCCAGAAGTGTTCCATGGTTTTCAGAGGACGGGACCTTGTCTGAGAGTAAATTTACTCGGTAGTCGGCCATAACGCTACGCAATTTTGGGGACTGCGGGAGTTATTTGAGGAGCGTTATTAATTAGAGCATGAGATACGCACTGTGTAGTTAGTAGAGTGGTGGCGGTTCAGCGCTCTCTGTATAGAAGCTGATGACGGGCGATGTTCTAAAGACTCCGGTGCATTTCCTTGCAGTTGTGTTACGGATAGAGTCCACTAGTGATAGCGTTGTAGTCATGCTCTTTCATATGACATTTTGCTGGCGATGCTGCCACTGCGCTGGAAGCGACGCTAGGCTCGTTTCCTTTCCAGGTTTGCGCGAGTGCAGCAATCGTACCACTATGGGGCACGGTGGCGGAAAATTTCGTCTTGGGAGTAAGAATCGCTGTATTCGCAGCCATTCAGATGGTATCTGCGAATTAGCTTGTCATTTCGTTCATAGACAAGTCCAGTTTTGATTCTGGCATGTGTGTCTCATTCTGAACGTCTTTCACTCGGCGCTTTTTATGATTTATTAAGATATATCTGGGTTCAGTGGGTAAGGTCTGGTGTATCGCAAAAACTTTCAGTATAAGGAAGTGGTCGCTGCCATATGTGTCGTCCATTGAGTGTCATTGTCCAAAAGCCAGCCCACTAAGGCCAATAAGCCAACCAACTAAGTCCAATAAGCCAACCAACTAAGTCCAATAAGCCAGTCCACTAAGTCTAATAAGCCGGCCTATTAAGGCCAATAAGCCAGCCCACCGAATCCAATAAGACAGCCCACTAAGGCCAATAAGCCAGCCAACCAAGTCCAATAAGCCAGTCCACTAAGTCTAATAAGCCGGCCTACTAAGTCCAATAAACCAGCCCAATAAGCCAGCCCACTAAGTCTAATAAGCTAGCCCAATAAGACCAAAAACTCAAACCCACTAAGTCTAATAGGCACTAAATCCCCTGAGGTAGCCCACTAAGTCTTCTGAGGCAGCCCACCAAGTCCCCTAAGCCAGTCCACCTGCTTGAGGCATTGGGCGGCCGTGGAGGCGAGGACGGCGGAGGCGGTGGAGCGGCTGGCGGTGCAGTGCAGGAGGTGGACGGCGGCGCCGTGGACGGGGTAGCCGAGGACGGGCCCGTAGCTCAGGGCGCCGTCCACGCCCCTCCTGAGGGCGGCGAGCTGAGGGCGCTTCAGGCTGTCCAGGTTCTGAGGGAAGCCCAAGACGAGGTTGGCAAAGCTAGCACTACGCAAATGGGATAAATTTACAGTTTTATTCATATATATATTAATTCATACATACGGTATATTTATATTTGGTGTAGTTCGGCAGAAGCTTCTCTTTTATGCAAGTGCCGCGGGTGATCGTCGGGTGCCGGGTCCACGCTCAGGGTGAGGCTCACCAGCTGCTTCACCCCACCTGGGGCAGGGGGAGGACAGGGTGAGGCTCGCCCTGTCACGCAGGTAGGGGTGATAATCACCTAAGTAGGGGGTGATAATCACCTTAGTAGGGGGTGATAATCACCTAAGTAGGGGGTGATAATCACCTTAGTAGGTGGTGATAATCACCTAAGTAGGGGGTGATAATCACCTAAGTAGGGGGTGATAATCACCTAAGTAGGGGGTGATAATCACCTAAGTAGGGGGTGATAATCACGCAGGTAGGGGTGATAATCACCAATTGTTTTGTCGACGGTGATGGTCCTGGAGGCGGAGGCCTGCGGGTGTTCTCTGTAGGCGACCTGGAGGCGGCCCACCTCCACCTCCACCTGGTGCCGCGTCCTCAACCCCTCCACCACCACCTCCAGGTGCAGCTCACCCATCCCTGTAACCGGTGGACATGGTGGATGNCATATAATAAACATAACCTGTACATATACAATAATTATACAGTTATACATGGCCTGTACATATTCAATAATATTATTAGAAGATCAAACGTATCATATAATGAAGATAACCTGTACATATTCAATAATTATACCGTTATACCTTACCTGGATATTTACAATAATTAAACCGTTATACATTCAACAGTCCAATAAAATCAACTGTTCAATATACATAGTAAAAGAAATATAACTTTTACACAGCAAGTTATGAAAAAAGATATACTGGAATAATATCATTAATCAGGGAATATAGATGCAGAGCACCGAGGATGTGGAGACTCACCAATAGCACAGAAGAATAGAATAGAAAGAATTCTATTCTATTCTGAATAAAATAGAAAGAATAATCACCAATAGCACAGAAGAATAGAATAGAAAGAATTCTATTCTATTCTGAATAAAATAGAAAGAATAATCACCAATAGCACAGAAGAATAGAATAGAAAGAATTCTATTCTATTCTGAATAAAATAGAAAGAATAATCACCAATAGCACAGAAGAATAGAATAGAAAGAATTCTATTCTATTCTGAATAAAATAGAAAGAATAATCACCAATAGCACAGAAGAATAGAATAGAAAGAATTCTATTCTATTCTGAATAAAATAGAAAGAATAATCACCAATAGCACAGAAGAATAGAATAGAAAGAATTCTATTCTATTCTGAATAAAATAGAAAGAATAATCACCAATAGCACAGAAGAATAGAATAGAAAGAATTCTATTCTATTCTGAATAAAATAGAAAGAATAATCACCAATAGCACAGAAGAATAGAATAGAAAGAATTCTATTCTATTCTGAATAAAATAGAAAGAATAATCACCAATAGCACAGAAGAATAGAATAGAAAGAATTCTATTCTATTCTGAATAAAATAGAAAGAATAATCACCAATAGCACAGAAGAATAGAATAGAAAGAATTCTATTCTATTCTGAATAAAATAGAAAGAATAATCACCAATAGCACAGAAGAATAGAATAGAAAGAATTCTATTCTATTCTGAATAAAATAGAAAGAATAATCACCAATAGCACAGAAGAATAGAATAGAAAGAATTCTATTCTATTCTGAATAAAATAGAAAGAATAATCACCAATAGCACAGAAGAATAGAATAGAAAGAATTCTATTCTATTCTGAATAAAATAGAAAGAATAATCACCAATAGCACAGAAGAATAGAATAGAAAGAATTCTATTCTATTCTGAATAAAATAGAANATAGAAAGAATAGAATAGAAAGAATAGAATAGAAAGAATAGAATAGAAAGAATAGAATAGAAAGAATAGAATAGAAAGAATAGAATAGAAAGAATAGAATAGAAAGAATACTAACCAATGGCACAGAAGAAAACAGGCTCTGGTACTTTCACCCCCACCAGGAGATGCTCGTTCTTCTCAACGCTGTCTTCATCATCACTGTCACCATCTTCAGCACCAGCACTAGCACTAGCACTACCAGCACTAGCACTAGCACCAGCACTAGCTCTGTCAGCACCAGCACTAGCTCTGTCAGCACTAGCACTAGCGTTGCCAGTATCAGTGTTCCTGAGTCGTAGTCTAGCAGCTCGTACGTCGTCCTTGCTGCTGACGAGGGTGTCACCGGTGCTGGTGTTCTGCGCACAAACAGATGAACTTACAGCACCAACCATCACCAACGAATACCTCACAGCACCAACCATCACCAACAAATACCTCACAGCCTTAACCATCACCAACAAATACCTCACAGCACCAACCATCACCAACAAATACCTAGATATCACCATCATCACCTTCAGCCCTGCCAGCACCATCATCACCATCAGCCCTGCCAGCACCATCATCACCTTCAGCCCTGCCAGCACCATCATCACCTTCAGCCCTGCCAGCACCACCATCACCTTCAGCCCTGCCAGCACCATCATCACCTTCAGCCCTGCCAGCACCATCATCACCTTCAACCCTGACATCACCTTCAGCCCTGCCAGGACGACGATGCTGCCAGCAGGGACGCTGTCAGTAGGCAGGAGGTCGCCTCCCAGCGCCACGTACATCCTGGCAGGCCGCTCCTGGCAACGCTGGGACACGTTGTACAGCGGCTTGTTCTGCCAACACAATAACAATTATGTTCATTATTGCTTTATTCATTTATAATATACAATACAAATAATACAGTATATTAACAACACAAATTCGGCCAGAAACACAATTTCGTATTGAAAACACAAGCACTTACACGATAATAAATGAATGAAAGAATAGCATAACATACCACAAATGAATCTTCATCAACAATGAAACCAACATTGTACAAATTTATTCGTCAGTGCAAGCGTTTACACGCTTACAAATTTTTTGACTAAATTTTACCAATGGCTTGAGAAAATTTCAAAGCTAAGCAACAGTGCATTGAAAACTGCACAGTTGTAACTGAAACAACATTGGCAGTGTTGATGTCACTAACACTAAAAGCCTGCAGTAATACAAACATTACCCTCACTGAGCAAGTAACTACAGCATTACCCTCACTGAGCAAGTAACTACAGCATTACCCTCACTGAGCAAGTAACTAAAGCATTACCCAGTTATTACCTTGTCAATGGCGCCGCTGTAGACTCGCACGAAGGTAAGCAGGCCGCCCCTCTGAGGGTCGTACGTCACCTTGAACGCCAGGGCACACAGCGACCCTGGTGACAATACCATCTTAATACCTTCAAAGGCCATCTTAATACCATTATATAATACCATCATTATATGGTATTAATGCTATCTTAATACCATATTAATACCATCTTAATACCATATTAATGCCTTCTTAATACCACATCAACATCTCACCATTAATTATACCGTGACAGTGACAACTTATTCTGACACTGCCGCTACCAGGGAGGGATCTATCAACATTTGCTATAACTTCTGACGCATGCTATAAAACATGAAGCATCATTAACAACCCTTTTTACATTGAACAAATTACACAGATAAGTGTATTGATGAGCTATATTACACACAAGAATATATCAACATGACTAATAAATGTTACAGCAACAATGTTGACATTACCACTGTAGAGCTGGGCTGTGGGTATAAACAAATGATGTAATATACAAATGATGATGTAGATACAAATGAAAAACGCGGGTACCTAATGATGATGCGGGAAATACAAATGATGTTCTAGTGGTCCACCTGCTGCAATGATATATTTACGTTGAAATTACCCAGAATTTAATATTCTGGATAATTAATTATTCAGAATTTAATATTGTGTTCTGGTAATTAATAATTACCAGAACACACTAGAATAAATAACATGACTAATAAATCTGGCAGCAATAATGTTGAAATTACCCTTGTAGAGCTGGGCAGCGGCTGGGAGTCTGTCATGGGGCGCTGGGAGGTAGCGCAACATGGCGTCCATGAGAGGTTGTACAGCCGTGTTGCGGTAGATCGTGTGGCACAGTCTCCATGCTCTCACTCTGCAAGATGTGCTCTGCTACAGAGTTGTCCAGGTCGCCCAGAGCGTCAATGAGCGCCGTCCTCGCCTCAGAGTAGACAGAGTAAAGCTCTGGGTCAGAGGCTTCGCTCACACTCTGAGCACTCACAGAGTAAGACGCTCCTCTGTCTGCTCTGCAACATGTTGCATTGTAGTTAAAACTCGGTATTGTATTTTACATAATAATTTTAGTTTATAATAATGAAAACTTTCTATTAGGTTTATAACAATATCAATGATAACTTTGAATGATATTTTTAACAATAATGATAACAACAAAGCATTTTTATAAAGATGGCAAGTCTGTGATTAATGAATGATAATATTTGTGTTATATGACACAATTGTTTCAGTTATAATGTTTCAGTTTAACCTGTTATGACAGCTCTTACAAATAATTATGCTTTTAGATGTAACCATCATTATTGATTAAAAAAGTGACGTAACAATGATAAAAAATTGATAATTTATTTTATAATTATAGAAGTATTAGATATATGAGAAACTGAGCCAGAATAATGACTGGTAAGCTGACCTTTGCTATTGCCGTGGTCCCAGCACAGCTTACGTCCTGAGATCAGGTCTACTACGCCATGGAAGCTTTTGCCCGTGCCTAAGGGGACCTGTCAAATTTAAATTAATCATAAACTATCTATTTTAATATAAACTATTATCTATTTTTTAGAAACTATTAATAATATTCAATTGCCTGCATAAATTCTTACGAGTTCAGAATCTACTGTAAAACATGAAGCAGTTTCAATGAAAATTGTTGAGAAATTTGGTTCATTTGCAAAGAAAATAAGTGGTCAACTGAAATGTCAAAATAAAGAGTTCAGGGTTGACTGAAAAATTTCTGCTATTGCTTCAGAGAAGAAATTTGCTTTTAAAAGCAATTTTTTTAAATTTCTCAACAAAATTTTTTAGTAAAGCAAATTGTAGAACAACTTGTATGGTTTATCTTGCCAGTTGCTCTCACAAACAACTAGCATTAACCTGCAGTAGGAGGGGCCGGGCCTGGAGCTTGCCCCTGATTTGCTGGAGGCAGAGCTCATAAGAGGCCATGGCTTTGTCCATCTTGTTGAGGTACACAAGACGTGGCACCCCATAGCGGTCAGCCTGTTGCCACACGGTGACAGTCTGCGCCTCCACACCTGGGGTACATAAAGCGGTCAGCCTGTTGCCATACTATGACAGTCTGTGCCTCCACACCTGAGGTATAGATGGGTCTGGGGTGTTCTGCGGTCTGTGTCTCCACAGATAAGAACTGACCAGCAGAAGATCAGGCAAAAAGATAAAAACGGACCATCAAAAAATCAACAAGAAGATAAGAACTGACCAGCAGAAGATCAAGCATAAAAATAAGAACTGACCAGCAGAAGATCAAGCAAGAAGATAAGAAGTGACCACCAAACAATCAACAAGTTCTAAGATAAAAACTGCCCAGCAGAAGATCAATCATAAAGAAAAGAACTAACCAGCAGAAGATCAAGCATGAAGATAACTAACCAGCAGAAGCATCCAGCACAGCAACAGCCCCATCTGCCACCCTGATTGCTCGCTCCACCTCAATAGTGAAGTCAACATGGCCTGGAGTATCAACCAGGCTGATTGTGTGGTCACGCCATGGGAACGTTACAGCAGCGGTTTGTATGGTGATACCTGTGAGAAGAATAAATTGTGATGTAGAGGATATGGATTGAAACAGCAAACACTGTTTAAGTGTAGTGCACATCATGACTGAGAACATATATAATTTATAGAAGTTACATGGAAATAGCAAGGTTGTTATGATGAAGAAAGAAATTGGCAAACAATGTCAACATGATTGTGAAGTCTCTAATACAATAGAAGATAACCGGTACCTGTTTAAGCTGAACTACCTTATTCTATGGTTTTCAAACCATAGGTTTGGCATTAAAATCCCGAAAAACCCTTATTCTATGGGTTTGGCTTTAAAATCCCAAATAACCCTTATTTTACGGTTTTCAAATAAATCATGTAGCTGTGTAGCAAGCTTGACTGTAGAACTTTCTCACACTGAACTCAAGTTGTGATACTAATTTATATTATAAATTTGAACAAAGAATTCAATTGCAGAGCAAATAAGAGAGATAACTCATGAAGTGAAATGATGAGATTAGTCACCTCTCTCCCTCTCCAGATCTAAAAAGTCCATAGTGGTGTCACCGTGATGCACCTCTCCCAGTGTTGTCTGAAAACCACTGTAGTAAAGCATGCGCTCTGTGGTTGTTGTTTTACCTGAAAAAAAAAAACAGTCTGTGAGTATGGAAATGAATGGAAATTAATAAAACAGTAATTTGAACTAGCACTATATGTAAAAAAACGTGCTACATGCACTATAGATATTTACAGACTTGAAAAGAAAAGGCTATAAGCACTGCAAGAAAAATTTCATTTCAATTGCAGCATTATAAATTGCAAAAATTTCAACAAAAATTGCTGTGTATATATCATAACTGCCCACTATCAGCACAAACCAGCATCAATATGTGCCATGATTCCAACCACTCGGTAACGGCCAACATCATGGGCAGGCTTTTCATTCCTCCTGCAGCCAGTCACACTAATTGCTCTGCGTTGATGATACCAATGACCATTTTTCCCAGACCATATCACCCACTTTGGCAAGGCTCTGAAAAGAAGAATGCATAATTAACAAAAAAATAAAATATTTCAAATAAAATAACTGATAAAAATAAAATTGCATAGAATTGAATGCAATTTTTAGTTTGTTTTTAATTCAGATATAAAATGTTTTTTATTCAGGTATAAATGTATAATATTGATAGCAATCCATAGCATGAAGCATCTATTGGAATGGGTTTCATGATTCGTCATTCTTGAATATAGTACCATATTGTATTGGCGGCTAATGCAAGTATAGGGCCCTATTTCATCTCTAGGTTTCTAGCAGAAGTTCTCTGCATCCCACGCTGACCAAAATATAAGACAATATAAATTCCTACACACCTGGCAAATCTTCTTTACTATGGGCTGTGACTGGGTCCTGGCCATCCGCTATATGATTCATCTCCGAAATAATTGTTAAGTTAACAATATTACAATTGATAATGTCATCAATTTCATCATCCTGCACTTCTTTAAATGTTAACTAAAGTTCATGATCAAGCCAAGATTTCAGTAATAAGTAGGAAATAATTAATCTTGCCTTGTCCTGAATCAAAACATAAAATGGTACAGAACAAAATACAAATTATACAAAATCATATAGTGAAATATCAAATATGTACTGCTGTTAAGTGTGGATTACAGTTAGACTATGATTGAAACTAAATACACTGGTGTATACCACTAGTTCTAAGACAACATTTTATTTCATATTTCTTTACGCATTACTCTGACATTAGTCTGATGAGGTCCGTAATTCTCACCTCCTTCTTGAAGCAAATTTTATGGTCTGGCCAGTGCAGTACCGGCAGCAATTATTTATTGTCATCATTTATTCAACTATATGAATTACATTTCAGATGTAAAAAAGACTTATTAATAAACAGAAAAAGTTAATAGTCATTCTTAATTTGTTATTAACATTTATCATCAAATTGAACATCTACGTAAAAAATATCTGTGTTCGTCAATCGTCGGTTCGTGATGATGTTTCAGAAAAGGCAATTGATGTACCCTGTTTCAGATGTCGTAAATGACCTCAAACAGGCCTGTCACATCTGGGCACGGCAATTTCAGAGCTTCTTTCCAAGTTTTCTTAGTTGTCACTGGTTTCCATCCTTTCAAGTGCAGACAACCTGACAGGACTTTAGCCTCACAATGTTCACCGGCTTTATGAGAGCCCTGCGGAGTCAGCTGTTGATGTAAACAGTGACTGAACGATAATTTAAGATATTTTTCTTACCCTAAAAAATTATTTTCATCTATGAAGAAAATTTTCATAACTAACACATTACATAGTATGACAATCCAATGAATGACAATGAATACAATTTTTTGAGCGTTGGGTAATTTCTGACAATCGTAATTCAATTTTCATGATAATGTAATCAATCCTCATGATAAATTAACTTTTTTGGAAGCTAATTAAAGTAAATTTCTCCAAGAATGAAATATTGATTGCACAAAAATTTCAACTTTCAGTTCATCATGTTCATGTTAATGTAAAATGTTAGTTTATAGGGTAAAAAAACTGAGTGTGAAACGTTTTTTTTTTACTTCCGAGTCTGAGTACCAGTAAGATAAAAAGTGACACAGTAGTGACGAGCTATTATGAGAGTCGCAGGAGGCTGATCAAAAAGTGGAATGTGAAAAATTTACGCTTTCCCTTTACCACGTATTACTGATTATAACTGATATTCATTATAAAATCTTGAAGTTCTAAATTGAAAGGTTTCATGTGGAAAAACAAAAGAAACCCAAATCTGGGAACAAAACCCCCAGATAGCCAACCGGCAGCGGCAGGAATGTCCAAGATAAAAGGAAATGAACTTGAACCCTGCCCTTCATCAGTAGTGTTAGGTACCAATTAAACCCAGTTTAGGCAAGGGGCTTTATGGACTAGCTTCCAGTGCTCCTATAAGAATAAATTAGAAAGAAAGAGAAGAGACAATCAGTTGTGTCCTGAGTTCGTGGAGAGGGTTGTATTTATTTAATTTGTGCCGTTTGTCCATACTTGTGCCAGGTTTTCTTATTCGAACAACCTGATTGTTGAATCTTTTAGAGACTTAGTTTAGTTAGTTAGCTTTCTTCTTTGAGTTTGAGTCATTTTGAAGTTTGCTGGTGTTGGTGCTTTATAAGGTATTATTGCAGATTAACTACATCCAAAAAAAAGAGTGTTTTTTTTTGAATTATATGTTTTTTGGGGTGTAGATTACGAATCTGAAATCCATTTTTGAGCCTGAGTCCAGGCTGACACTCCCATGTGTCTGCAATTCTGCATGATTATGGGGTTGAGGAAACAGTTGAACACTTCATCCTGGCTCCTGATATCATGATATGTGCCCCTGTTGCCCTAAAGTATTTATAGTGCCCACATTTTTTTTAGAATCTGTTCATTTTTAATCCCCTCATGCTCATCTACTCAAGATGTAAACAATTTTTTTATGTATGATAATGCTGGTATGATGGTATCCATGATAGAGAATGATGATACTTTAGAGTCAGAGAGGGTTACCATCTATAGCAGTATAGCTTAGTAAGTTACCTAGTAGTAGTAATAGCTATAGGTTACTGGTTAGGTTACTGAATAGTGAATACTAACAAAAAAATTACTGAAAATATCTGTGCAAAAATATTAAATAACATCAACAAAAAACAAAAAGACATTAAAATAGTCACGTCTTCATTGTTTAAAACATGTTCAAAATGATACTTTGCTGGTCTACTTATAACACTCAAAAATGAACTTAAGGGAGAGGCTAAAAAATTATCTGCTTTGCCACTATGTATGTTCATACCTACATGGTTTGAGGCCTAAACAGAAAAAATTTATGTAGAAAATCATCATTCATTTAACCCAAACCAAGATTTATTAAAGATATCCCATATGCTTTTGTATCATAATAAGCTTCTGTATCAATCTCTCTTTTTGAAATAATCTCTTTTTCTTGACTCTTATCAGGAGTTTTCTATTTCACCATAATAATATTTTCTTGATCCACTGTGTCATTTTATATTTCAGGTGCAATTTTTTTTATTCAATCTAAACTTGGATGTGATGTGGTTTATGTATCATGTTGGCATCTTGCTGTTGACAAGCATGCTTTGGGGGGTAACTAATCCCTTGTTGAAGAAGTACAGCTCTGGTATAGAACATGTTCAGTCCTCTTCACGATTAACACAGGTTCGGAATCTATTTGCTATTCTATTATTAGAGATGTAGACTACAAATAATTTGCTCTAATTTTGATTAGAGGAATGTTTTATCTCTCCGTACAAATGTTTGCATTTTGAGTGGAATAATTTTCTATGTTGAAATTTTAAAAATGAAAAGTATTGAAATTTCAGTTAATATGACCTTTTGGCTTACATTTATTACTGAAAGCTCTATAAATAATTAAATTATTTTTCAGGTTTTTGCAGAAATGAGATTCCTCATCACTCGTCCAAAATATGTGTCTGCATTCCTGGTGAACCAAGTGGGCAGCTTGCTGTTCTTTATTCTACTGGGATCATCTGAATTGTCATTGGTTGTTCCAATAACCAATGGCCTTACATTTCTCATTACAACTATAATGGGACAGTTAATGGGAGAAGAAGAATTGGGATCAGGTGGTTGGTTTGGTGTATCATTGTTATTCACAGGACTTTGTTTGTGTGTGGCTGGCAAGGCTAGCTGATCTCCTTTAACCTCATCCATACACACATTCTTCCCTGCCCTGCTACTGCTCAATCCTCTTCATAAGTTAATCTCCTTATCTAAAGGTAATTGAAATGGGGCATTTATCACTTAGTTTATATTTCATAGCTATTATAGTTGATGCACTGTTTGGGAAATGCTTTGTTGACACTTTAAAATCTTCATTGCTTTAAAAATGGCACTAAATTGAAGAAATTACATTGTTGACCAAAAAGCATGAGAAAAACTATACATTTTTATTGGAATATTCTCCTGAGGGCTGATGGCACTCCTTTGGTTCATTTTATGATTAGCATTTGTCCATGAGTATTAGTATAGAAATGGTATAGGTTCATTTGTAAATTTTATTCCAAGTTTATTGAAGATGCAAGACACCAGTTTTATTGTATATTCTTGTACATCTAGGTATCCATCCCACATTAAGCATCTTGTGTGATGCTTGTATTCATCCCACATTAAGCATCTTGTATAGGTATACCGGTACAGTGTAACTGGTATGCTTTCTGTAAACATGCCCTATATAATTTAACTTGCAACATTGATCTGGTTAATTATATAGGTGGTTAACTTGCAACATTGATCTGGTGTGTCAAATTACATCTTTTTTATTTCATTTTCAACATTTTGTACTATGTCAATCTCCTTTTTGATTTCATTCTAAACATTCAGTAACTTTTATTCAGTAAATTTTAACAAACATTTTACTTTTGTCTCAAATGGAATTCCAGACCCTTGACTACTACACTGTTGGGAATTCAGATCCTTCTTAGCCTGGTACTTCCCTCACTACTTGAACAATACACCTGGAAATTTCATACCATCCTAAAATGTGTCCCAAAGGTTCAACAGGCTATATAATTAACATAAATTTTTAATTGTCTAATGGCAGGTAGGCTACTCTTGGTAAAATAATTCTTCTCAGCTAATTCTATTTTCTCTATCCAATTCCAAATGTTATATAATTGATTGTCTGATATGAATTTATAACTTTAACGCAGAATCAGAGTTTGTTGTGGGAAGACCATGGCAGACCTTACTGTCCTTTGCCTCTTGGTGGTGGCCAGCTTATTCAACGGAATCACGAATCCACTGATGAAGAAGCACAGCGTTGGCATAGAACATGTGAAGGCAGCAAGTTCTATAGGCCAGGTAAGCCTTCACTGCCAGTGTATATATACAACATATATATTGTAATGCCAATGAGTCAATAGATGATTTATCATCTACTAAATGGTACCAGCTGACAGATGTACACAAGTCAACATACGGTACATATCATCAAGTGTCATAAAAGACAATTTAAAGATTATCATCCAAGGACTTGGGTGCATGAATATAGGTATAAACATGAATCACTTATGCTGCTGTTTGGCCCGCCTGTAATAGTTTTTAAAAATTAAGCTGTGGTGTAAAAATTAATTTTGTTTATTATAGGTATTTGCTGATTTGGGCATCAAAGTTGTATTTCTTTGAGTAAGGTAATGCAGCATTGATTGTGTGTTGTAATTCTTTATAATATCAACATCTCAGTAACTAATTCTTCACTCACTTAAATAAGACAATTTACTTCTTCTCCTTAACACATCTTCTCTCTACACTTTATTCATGTTGAGCTGTGTACCCCATAAGTCTTAATTTTTTTTTTAAATTGTCACCATAGGTAGGTATATAAATGAACATTGAAGTATAGCATTGAAAATTTTTTGATGAATTTATAGAAAAGCATCAATGAAAGTTCTCATGTTAATAATCCTGAAAGCCTTTACAAGATTCCTCCTCTAATCCTATAGTTTTCCTCATGACTCCTCAAAATAATTCCTTCAACTCACACAATCCTCCCACATGACCATCCTGTGCAGGTGCTGCAAGAGATCCGATTTTTGGCCGGGCAGAGGGCCTATGTTGTGGCTTTTCTGTTTAATCAGGTGGGCCTGGGGCTATTACTGAAATTAATTTGTGCATTTAAAGCATAATTTGCATTTTTATATGTGTAAAAGGACATTTTTTCTAATTTGCACACTTAAATGAGTAAAAAGTAAATTTTTCCCAACGAGTCATGAAAATAGTGCAATTATATGTGAGGTTGAACTTGAGATATATATTTAAAGCATAATTTGCACACTTCTATAATTAAAAGGACATTTTTTCTCCGATGAGTCATGAAAATAGCACAATTATATGTACGTGAGGTTGAACCTGAGATATATATTTTGGGAGGTAGTTTTGTCAACTGATTAGCATACTTCAATTTTAATCTGTAGTTGAATTTTTGTGACAGTATTGTGAAATTGCGCAGGTTGGTGGCGTGCTGTCTACTGTTTGTCTGGGGCTGGCATCAGTGTCGCTGGTGGTGCCGGTGCTGAACTCGTTGGCTGCCTTGTCAACAGCGCTCACTGGGATGTGGTTGGAGGAGCCGTCCCTGGGGGGTCAGAAAATTATGGGTGTCCTTCTTGTGATTGCGGGCACTACTTGCTGCGTCCTTGGAGCCAGCTCGACTTGATTCATCTTCACTAGGTAAATTGGTTTAGCTAATAAGGTTTTCATATTTTTGATTCTTTGTAATTCTTGATGAATTGCATTGCCAGTTATAGGTTTACTTCAGCTTTTTAGGATGATTGCAAGTACCAAGAGAGGCAGAAATGTTCCTTATTTTGATCACTATGGCTGAGTATTTTATTATGGAACATTTTTTAAATTAATGATGTCATCCTCGCCAAACTTGTATTAAATAAAACTGAATATTTGTTGGTTATGATGAGTAGAACATTAACCATTTATTAAATTCCACTCTCAGATGGATGCGTCTACTCTACATGCAGTTTCCTACACCACCTCCTCTGTCTGCAGGTTGTTGCTCCACTACCTCCAGGTTGTTGCTCCACTACCTCCAGGTTGTTGCTCCACTACCTCTGCCTGCAGGTTGTTGCTCCACTACCTCCAGGTTGTTGCTCCACTACCTCTGCCTGCAGGTTGTTGCTCCACTACCTCTGCCTGCAAGTTGTTACTCCACTACCTCTGCCTGCAGGTTGTTGCTCCACTCCCTCTGCCTGCAAGTTGTTACTCCACTACCTCTGCCTGCCGGTTGTTGCTCCACTACCTCTGCCTGCTGGTTGTTGCTCCACTCCCGTTTTTCCTAGCTGTATGGGGAGATTGGAACATAAATTCAACACAATCGCTAGAAAAAAAAAGATCGCAAATGAGCAGCTGCATGACGACGAAAGGGCCTGAACCGTACCTTATCCCTCGTCAATATGGCATTCAGTGCCACCAGTAGTAAGGCATACAGTGCCATCTGAAGCATGTTTTTGTTGTAATTGCCGATCCTGGTAGTGGTGACTAGGGAGGGAGAGTGATAGGTCAGTTTTTCTGGGCACTTGGTGCCACTGGTAGTTCTACGACCATCACTGGCTCGCTGACCCGCCAGAACCATTTTCGTATTTCACACAACACCCTGGACAAGCCAGGTACTCATTCATCAACCAGAGTTGGATGAATGGCTGAGTTGACCATGAGCTGAGCTTCCCGGTAGAACTTGTCCTCAGTGGGACTCAAACCCGGGCGCTGGGCGCGAGAGATAGAGTCTCTCACCACAGCTCTCCATCTGTAGCATAGCACACAGTGTCTCCCGTAATATAATGCTATATTGCCTCCTGTAGAATGACACATAGTGCACATGTGGGTACTGAACTATGCCATCTATTGTTTGGTGCACAATGCTGTATGATACAGTGTTGTACAGTGTGCATCGCCTGGTGAAACTCGACAACAACGGGAAGAACAACCCGCTTTGCTACCTCAAATAACCCTCAACCACCACTGCCCACCACACCACCACCCGCCACACCACCACCCGCCACACCACCACCCGCCACACCACCACCCGCCACACCACCACCCGCCACACCACCACCCGCCACATCACCACCCACCACACCACCACCTGCCACACCACCACCCGCCTGCTTACTCAGCTTATTCTGTTATCATGTATCGCTTTATTTGTCATTTGTTTTTTTTAATGGGTATTATCCTTAAATGGATTGTTATGAGAATTGTATAAAACTTTTAGAACCTCGTAAAATTATGTCCAATGATTACTTTTTGCTTGAATATGTAAAAACGCCAGAATTGAATACTTAGTAAATGACATTTGAAGTTTTAATGTCCTTTTTTGCTCGAGTCGCAATCCTAAATGAAAAGACGCGGTGACGTGGTGAGTGGTGACAACTTGATGATGAGACGGTATAATGATGACAAAGCTGTCCAGTGGCCGTGAGGTCCCGGGAACAAGACCGGCACTGCGTGGATGTAGTTTGCAAGAACCGCGACAGATGCAGACACTGAGAAAGTTCTTTGTTACGTGTTGGATGAGGTAAGGATTGAGGCGTGGTTGACAATATAACGTGTCGGGTGAGGAAAAATTCCTTTGTTAATTAAAAAAGGAAAATTGTCGAATTAATGTCTGCCAATCAAAATTCTTGAGTCATCGCTCCGCTAAAGTAACAAAAACCTCGTTATAAAAATATTAATGGTCTATAAGCTGCAGGTATTTACAGCCCTTATTGAACTGTGGCGGAGAGAAATGGCTGGGATTGATAGATTTGAAATAAAAATTCGATATTTCCTCTTGTGGGAGTAAAATCAATTCAAAACTAAAAAATCAAGTTTCATTCAAATGTCAAAACCGAACTTGATGAAAAGGAGATCTGTGCTAAATGTGCTTGAAAGGTCCTTGATTTGCGTACAGAACTTTTAAGTCAATCTCCTGAATTCGGTGTGATGGATTTGAGATGACGTGGTTAAGAATAAAAGTTTTCACAAGTACCACGGATCACCAATTCCGTGCAACACTGGGCTTATTCGCCAGTTATATGTAAAAACAAACTTGGACTGAAAGATTTTCTCGTAAAGCTTTGGAAAGTCACCTCGTCATTGGAACTCTTGAAAACTACACATTTAAGTAAACGTAATTAAACTTAAGAAAGTGTCCTGCGTGTATTAGTTTGAAGAATCGTACAGAACCAACAGACGCTTCTATTATTGAAGAGCCGACGTATGCTATGTGTCGACTAAAAATCCGCAGTCGTTCGGTGGTCGTAACCGTGCGAAGACGCTGGAATACCGTCGCCAATGTCTGCTGGCCATTTCAGTCAGTGAATTATCTGGTCAGTGACGTTTCGTTACACTCAAGATTCCATAAATCAGATACATAAATTGTACTTGGAGGAATTTACAAACATGTTAGTATTATTTGCTCTAGTACTAATCCTCTCCTTGTGGAGCAATGATTGTGCGGCAACTTACTGCGGCGAAACTAATATTGTTCTTCAAACTGATAAAGTGTACGAATTCACGACTAGAGTTGAACCAAGCCCCGCCCCAGGCACGACATACCCGTGCTTTTTCGAAGGCTATGCTCCAGTTGGCCAAAAGATATCCGTGCTCTGCCATTCTGCCTGGATACATTTGTTACGTAGGCACTCCTCCTCCCACTCTCGTTAGAACTACTGCAACGATAAGGACACCAACGACTGCTACTTCCACCCAAGCCATGCTCCGCCCAACTGCCCCCTCCAAAAGTAACTGTGACTGTGGATTGGAGAATCAAGGGCCAAGAGTGGCAGGTGGCGATACTGCATCGACAGCTGAATATCCTTGGATGATTGGTATCCTTAAAGATGGAATGAATAAGCCTTCTTGCGGAGGAAGCCTCATCTCCAATCAGTGGGTGCTGACAGCCGCGCACTGCATGACAGATGAAACACTCGAGAACGTAGAGGTATTGCTGGGTACAAATCAGGTTGGGCTAAACCTGCAGTTCGGCAGAAGAGTCAAGGTATCTCGGGTAATTATCCATCCCTATTATAATGAAAAATATGACAATGACATTGCCTTGTTGAAGCTGGCTGCCCGAGTGACTTATTCGACCAGAATTTCACCTGTGTGTCTACCTTACAATATGCGGAACTCGGACTACGAAGGTACTTATGGAACTGTAACGGGGTGGGGCAGTGTTGGTGAACTAGGAGATACGTCTACAGTTCTAAAGGAAGTTGATCTCCGCATCATAAGCTATGAAGAGTGTATCGTATACAACCGCGGCATGGCGGTCTATAAAGTCACAAATAATATGTTTTGCACCTTGAGACCTGGCCAGGACGCTTGTAGAGGAGACTCGGGTGGTCCGCTGACCGTCCAGTCTAAAGGACGTCACATCCAGCTGGGGATTGTATCTTGGGGGCTACCGCCTTGTGCAGATCCTTTAAACCCCGGAGTCCATACGAAAGTAACTAATTACCTCAGATGGATCGAAAATGTCACGGATGAGACCTTCTGCAAAGTGAATTAATATCTCGTGGTAAATCACTAGAGTATGATGTGAGTGAAGAAAAATATGCGGGCAAGTTTTGTTATTGCACTTACGTTCAGCTCGCACGATGTTCGTGTACAACCCTAGCAAATTGATGAGCATAGAGATATGAATGTATATAGAAATTTCTTGACCTTGTACAAGCTTGGAAAATTATTCCCCTATTGGTGGTGTGGAGAATAACGAAATTGATTTAGTTCAATATTTTGTCATTCCACTAAAAGTAAATATTATCGTATCGAATTGAGGATAGACAGCTGTTGAAAATATAGTGGCTGACGATTGTAACAACTACCAACGTGGACAAGAAGTACCTCTTACATAGAAACTTTGCAATGGTATTTGAAAATAGATGCTAGGATGAAACCTTGATTAGTGATGGCTAAATCAATTTCTACCTTATTTCAAATGCATCCTAATGAAGTACTTGAGCTACTTAGGTTAATTTAGCTGTATAATTAGAGGCAGAAGTTATATAGAAATATTGATAATTGCAGAAATATTACAAGAAATGCTGGATCTGCGTGAATGGAGATTGATAGTTGAATTCGAATGAAAGTTACGACGTTGGGCTTCATCAAAATGATCTTGTTATTGGTATATGCATTCGCATGTCCAGTGGAAATTTTCATGTTAGGTAGAAAAAAATTTTTGTGATGTAGAATTGTTGTTGTTCTCCGTTGTAGAATTGCATGGTAGCACAACCGAGTCTTTTGTCGATGCTAAGAGCGTTCATGGTCAATTTTATAGTGCTGTAACGAATGTATAAAATCGTATTGATCTGTACTTAAGTGCATGCAGGGTTGAATACTGAAGTTGAATATGAAAACGTTACTTCAGATACAGTATTCGATGATGAGAATTGTCGAATCGTCAGAAACCGTCTCGTCTGGCGCTCGATGACGGTGCATTTACTTTTGTCTAAAATTCAATTAAGAGGCCTAGCTGGAATTTAGTGTTCATATTTAAGCCTATAAAACTCTATATTTAGTTAGCATAAAGCTTTGTTGTCGGCTCTGTAGCACTGTTGAATTTTCAAGATTGCTTGTCCGTTTTCTGAATAAATGTCAATAATAATCGAATCTGGATTAAATATTTAAATTTAAGAAACCCTATTGCTGGTTTGGAAATGAATATAGCCTTCCTCTCGTTAGAAGCGCAGATTTTCAAAGTCTCATGTACTGGTCATGAACGTTTCACCTAACAAATAATAAAATGACATGCTAAGTTAAGAAGGTCCAATACAAAAATCAATACAAATATTATTATTAAAGTTTGTCGAGTCAAATGACTTCGGAATGGATTATTCCTCTCAATCTTATAATTACTACAGCCTTTATATATGTCCTTTAATCTCTAGAGCGCGATTAAACTCACCTCGTTATTTTTTCCGATCGATTTGTCTGCAAGAGCCAAACTGTTTACTGATGCTGGGGCCATACTTTCAAAACTCGCTAAGTGAACGTAAGTACTTACGCTCTATTTTCACGTCCATGATTGGTAGATTTTGCTTAAAAGGCCGTCAATGATTGGTTCATGAACATACGATCTCTTTACTTTGTTTGAAAGTATAGGCCCAGGTCTGCTAAATGGAATTAGACGCTTAATGCAGATTTTGACGCGTTGGTTATGAAATTTTTCACAAGGGTATTCGAAACGTAACGGACTTTGAATAGGCGTCTGAAAGCTATGCCCTTCGACAAGCATGTAGAATCGACTACCTCCACATAACAAGTTCCTGAATTTCACGGTAAGAATTTCTCCATTGAATTAGTGACATCCTCCCGTTCTACTTTGAAGAAGGTATAGATGACCACTTCCGCATAACAAGTTCCTGAATTTCACGGTAAGAATTTCTCCATTGAATTAGTGACATCCTCCCGTTCTACTTTGAAGAAGGTATAGAGCCCAATTCATTACTCTAACAGTATTTATTGTTGCCACATTGTTTAAAGACGCTTTCAGTAGTTATAAATGATGTCAAACCTCCAACGTTCACCCGGGATCTCTATAAGTGACCACCTGGAGGTCTTTCGGAAGATTCTTCGAAATTTAAGCGAATATTGAAACTTCTGTCCAAACCTTATACTTTGTGAGAATTTATTGATACTTAAATCTTTGTAAAGCGGCGTTGTCGATCAAAAACTAATAACAATTGAAAGTCTGGAGGAAGATTCGCCACGTCATACCAAGACACAAGATGTTTTGTGATGATGTGGATGGCGGTAAGGGTAGGAATTTGATGTCTTATCTTATCAACTCACCTTGCATGCGCAGCTTAAGCTATACGACACTTTTTACTGAAATCATGCCATTTATATCATTATTATGTAACATTAAAGTTACTCGAGGCCAGGCATGTACATTGGGGAAGAATGCCCGATGAATTTACGTTATTTTTTGTAAATCATGTGGTGCCATCTGTAGTAAGTCGTGCAGTGCCATCTGCAGTAAGGCGTGCAGTGCCATTTGCAGTAAGTCGTGCAGTGCCATCTGCAGTAAGGCGTGCAGTGCCATCTGCAGTAAGACGTGCAGTGCCACCTGCAGTAAGGCGTGCAGTGCCAGCTGCAGTAAGACGTGCAGTGCCAGCTGCAGTAAGGCGTGCAGTGCCAGCTGCAGTAAGGCGTGCAGTGCCAGCTGCAGTAAGGCGTGCAGTGCCAGCTGCAGTAAGGCGTGCAGTGCCATCTGCAGTAAGGCGTGCAGTGCCATCTGCAGTAAGGCGTGCAGTGCCACCGAAAGGGTAGCACGAAGTCTTTCCTATAATATAATACAGTGCTGCATATTTTGCGGTACAGAGTGCCAGCTGTACACTGGGCAGGGTGGCCCAGTGGGTACCAAGATTGCAGGATATAGACGCGGGTTCGATCCCAGCTCTGTGCGC
The DNA here is from genome assembly GCF_000764305.2 of Hyalella azteca. Taxonomy (NCBI): domain Eukaryota; kingdom Metazoa; phylum Arthropoda; class Malacostraca; order Amphipoda; family Hyalellidae; genus Hyalella; species Hyalella azteca. The sequence continues at coordinate 366,021 of NW_025936103.1, read as the reverse complement.
CAGTTTCTGGTCAGAATCGGCGAGGAGGCCGGGCGGTTAAGCAAAGCAGAATGGTAGCAGTGAGTTGCGAGTTCGAGACCGCACAAGCTGTGAATGTTCTGCGATGTTAAGAATCGGCGACAGGCCTACGGCCTAATAAACGCTGAAAACTGCTATATTATAATATTATGTATTGTACCCAAACTTAATCCCCCACTCTACTAGGTATTAACTTCAACCATTCTAGTTTTCAAGCTCCATTAATTGCCGTTGTCATTACTGCGCATGTTAGAGGATTTTAATGTGTGAACTCGTATTTAAGTATTAAAAATTTGACGATTCAAATTTTTTTTGCGAAAAAATAATGTTTTTTGATTTGCAGGAACAGAAATTTACTCTCGCCACACCTCCACCCGCCACACCACCACCCGCCACACCACCACCC